>NC_060166.1:27611128-27612321 GCF_021292245.1 Micropterus dolomieu | reverse complement strand
AAAGTCAGTAGGGGAAGGGCAAACTCTGTTTAAGTGGCTGCACTGCTGCAGCGCTGCCTGCACGTCAGTCGATTCTGTTCCCTACCGGAATTCCTGTTTCCTTCCTTTATGCAATCATACTACAACAAATCATGCGTAGTTTTGCCCAGTTACCATACGTGATACGTACCAACAGAAGTGAATACGAGCTAGAAGCGCAACTGAATGTACGGGAAGCCAAAAGGTTAAAAAAGGATTGTATTTTTTTCCGAAATCTAAGCGTTTTTTTATTTAATATTTTATTAGAAGCGAGTTTTCCCCATCTGTCAATTCAATCTAGATTATTTATTTTCAAATAAAAAAAAAAGGAAAAAAAAAAAAAAATAATGATTAAAAAAACAATAAACAATAATATAAGGAACTCTTTTTTCATGACTCGAGTCATGTTTTTCTGTTTTGTTATTAATAGTAGTTTAGGTTATTGAGTGCTGTATTTAAGTGTTTTTACTTTTTGTATATTTTTTAATAAAAAAATGTTTTTTTCTCAGTCCTTCATATAGCCCATGTTTTTTTGTTTGTTTTTTTTTTGGGGGGGGGACACAATGGTGGATGGGTCACAGTGGGGGATTGAACCCAGGTCTCTCACAAAGGCCATCCATTGCGCCACTGCCACCCTCGTGGCAGTGCAATGGCTAGCACTATAGAACAGAATAATTAAAAATTTTTAAAATTTTGAGCATTAAACACTTTAATTCCTGCATTCTGATGAATTTTTCTGCACCAATTTATGGTGATTTTAAAAAGAATTTATATTAAGAGAAACACAAAATTCAGGTGGCAGGTGACGATTCAAACTCTATAGCCTAACTATAACAGAATATAATGCAGTGCAGCTCAGTCATTCTGGGCTTCTGTCAGATCTGTTTTTCCTGTAGATCAACTTTTCTCCTGTAATATCATACCTGCTGGGTCATGATTTAGTATTCCCTCCTCTTTGGGCCAGATTTACTAAAGGTTTACATGAGTAAAAACGTGTGCAAACTAGATATCACCACCAAATTAACACGCAAGCTGATCTAGTGACGGTGTGCATGTAGAATGACGTCTTTCAAAAGCGCAACATAGCACCTAATGAATATGCGATTTTGGGCGTTTCAATTTTATTGTGAAAAGTAATGGGAGGGTAACATGCAAATACATTTATTTACTACACG
>NC_060166.1:27607097-27611108 GCF_021292245.1 Micropterus dolomieu | reverse complement strand
CAGCGTGGTAAGTCAAATGTTGTTGTTATAAGTATATTGATAAAAGCACTATGTAGATCGCCATTCGCGATTAGCGCCTAAACGCCTAATGCTATTAGTTTGTTAGTTTGGATTGACATTTTAGTTTAAATTGCTTATTTAAACATATATGCAATATGTGTAGCATTTACAAGGTTTAATAGGTGTTTGTAATACAGCGACTGTTTAGAAATCTGTATTGATAGTTTTATTACACACATGTGATAATATTTAATGCCTACATAGTCTACCACGTGTGATATTTGCATTGTACGGAATATCTTTGATTTATAATGTTTATCATCTAAGCTGATGTTATGTTGTAGAAAACTTATTTGGGAAAGTGATACATTACTGGAAACTAAAGGTGAATTATTTGTATTTACAGTTTGACCGCGCGCACACACTTATGTGTACATTGTGAGTTCTGCACAAGTGGAATAAAGAAAAGAGAAAACACAAAATCCAAGTTAATGTTATCATTTATGGGTAACAACACGCAATGTGATCTAACAAGCCTACAAGCAATTTCATGTGAGTGCAACAGCATCTGTATTTAATATGTTTGAAAGGAAGGTACAAACCGCCAAGTGTTGCGCAGAGATGGCTGCTGTTATCATTGGGAGAAGGAGACACAGCTGTAATGAAAGAAGACAGATAAATTAACAATATTATTCTATATCCAATATATAGAAATACAAATGTTTTATTTTACTTATTCAATGAACTATATGAATTGAATTGTATTTTAGCTTTGGCAATACTGTTGTATTGTATTGTATATTTCATGCCAATAAAGCAAATTTCATTTCGACCGGAGTTCTTTTCTCCGTGAGATGGAAGAATTTAGAAAGTTGCGTGGCGCTGCTGAGAGCTCCCAGCTGCAGTAGTGCATGGATCATGCGTAAAATTCATCCAGCCAGAGGGAACGATCACCCACTGTTCACAGTGCGCCAGTCATAATAGACACAACCCATTGTAGGTATCGGAGAGGGAATGGGGCGTTGGTGTGTACAGGGACAGGAGATCGCAGAGCGACTAGGCACGGTGCGGAAGGTCGGTGATTGTTCCCTCCGGCTGGATGAAGCGCGATCTGCTGGCATTTCCTCATGTCTGGGTCATTCCAGCATACTGTATCTGTTTCTGCTGGGGTTTCCCAAAGCAGTTTTTCAGTTGTGCTGTCCCAAGTACTTAGTGCAGTCTTAGGCAGGATGGGCAGGTACATAACGATTTCCACATACTGACACACTGAATGAAACAAACCAAGGTTTTTACACAGTGGCTGCTTTCTCTCCAGACTCTCCATGGCGGAAACCATTAAAACATGCAAAACCCTCATTTAAATGCTGCCACCTCCATTGTGTTTGCAATAATTCTTAGTTGATCACCCATAGCAGGTACTACAATTGCACGGTGCAATATTTTAGAATGCACACACATTTTAGTACTCTTTATTCTTTATGTTAGTAAATCTGGCCCTTTGTCTCTTTGTTTGGGGAAGTAACCTCTTTAAATGTGATCGTGGCACCTTTTCACCTCAATGATAAATAATTAAATTTTTATAAACTCCTGGACTTTAATAGCTCCTGTGTTTCAGCAGATTTTCTGCTCATGTAGTACAAAACTTTCTGCACATTCAGAATCTCTCCAACATAGCCTATTTGTCTTTTCTGACATGTCCAGAAAAAAGTAATAATATTACCAGACTAAAGTCATTATTTAATGAGTCTACCTGCCCTTTACTCTGCTGTGTATTACGTTATTGATTCGTGGGTAGTAACTTTGTCCCCTTCAGACCGATTGACCATATCTGAAACCGAAAGTAAATGAAACACTTTATGTTAAGTTACAGTTCTAAACAGAGCAGGCTGCAGTTTTTAGATGTTTATGTTGCAAAACTCTACCAGCTATATGTTACCACTCATCACAGCTGTCTGGACCATTGACTGTACATATAAATGTCCAGACTCACAACGTGAGGGGGTCCAGCTGGTTACTATCATAGCTTTCACCGGTGTCAATCAGCTGGGCAGCGTTGATTTGCTCCATGAGTATAATATCAGTTATACATTTGTATTTCACTGCGTAAGAAAATTAATGTGTGGCTTGACAGCATGTGAAAAATGTAATTTGCATGAGTCTCATGAGACAGGTTTTTACCTGACAAGAATTCTCGTCACAATTCAATCTCGCCAAACCCCTAATATTTAAATTAGCACACAACTACCCAGGTGGAAACAAATAGTCAAAATTGATAGCACACCTGTAGTGACTATGTCTTATATTTTATATATTGAGGTCACACGCCTCTGGAGCAACTGGAAGTTAAGTGTCTTGCTCAGGGATACAATGGTGGATGAGTCACAGTGGGGAATTGAACCGGAGTCTCTCACACCAAAGGCACGTGTCTGATCCATTGCACCATCACCACCACCGTTCAGCCGCTACTGGTTGCTAATTGATTTATTGTTTCCAACGTGTGCCCTGAAAAATGATGTCCAGTCTTTTCCAATAGTTTGCAGTGAAGGCATTTATTTCCTGCGTCCACTTACAATAAATAATACGCCATATAAAGTAGAATAAACAACATAATCTGAGCACAATAATCTGAGCACAGTTAAAAACTGTTTGCTCCACTTCTTCAATTAACAACCACCTGTTTGCAACAATACAGGAACTTAAATTGCCAGAGGCCAGCATTGGCCCCACTACACAACACAACAACATGCCCCCTGTGGCTTGGAGGAAAACAGGCAGTATGGCTCCTACACCCCAGCCCCTGATTGCATCTGGCAGAAGACAAAGCAATTTTCTAACTATATATATATATACAGTATGTATAATGGGCCCGTAGTTCATAGCCAAGTTATACAAACAAACAAAGTTAAGACTAATCTACAGCAAAACCACACTTTAGTTTTAATAACTTATGCACATTTTTACTGCACAAACCATATTGAACCTTTATATATACCCTTATTTACTCTGTGGCCTCACATAAGAGACCAATATTAGTCACAAGTCGTACAACCACATTTGTCTTTGAAGACGAACAGAAGTGCCCTTTTATAAGGGAACGTTTCCAGTACTTTTCCAAGCATCCAAGATCCACGTGGTGCTGTAGAATCCACAACAATGACGACATCTCCAGGCATAAAACTTCTTTTTTCCTTTGTCTATTTTTGTTGTTCCTGCAACAATGGTAGGTACATCTTTTCCAGAAGAGATCAGCAATATATTGGACCTGTTTCCATCTTCTCCTTGCATACAGATCACTTCCTTAAAAAAGTCCTGGTGGTAGAACTGGTTTCCCTTTCAGTAGAAGCAAGTGGTTAGGTGTCAATGCCTCAAGGTCATTTGGATCTTCAGATAATTTAGTGATGGGCCGGCCGTTCAGCATTGCTTCAACCTCGCAGAGCACTGTTTGAAATTCTTCATCATCCAAACTTTGTTGACAAAGCACTGTACTCAAAACCCTTTTGCTTATCCGTATTATGCGCTCCCAAATGCCACCATGATGTGATCCAGCAGGTGGGTTAAAACTCCATTTAATTCCTTTTGCGACAGGTATCTTTCAATGTGATCCTGGTTTAACAATGCTAAGGCTTCTCTCAATTCTTTTTCAGCTCCCACAAAGTTGGTACCATTGTCTGATCTCATGTGAAAAACCTGTCCTCTCTGACAGTTGAACCTTCGCAATGCTTTGATACATGAACTTGTATCAAGAGTGTAAAGTGCAATTTATACTTCTGCGTCAAATCGATGGCATAGCCTCTGCGTAGCCCCCTACCCTACGGCGTCACCTACGACGTAGCCTGACGTGCACCTCCTCAAAAATGTAACTACACGTCGAGGCGACGCGGACCATAAGCACTGTGACTGGTCGGCTGGGTAGCGTCGCAATGCCTCCGAGCCGACAGGAAGTGCCCAAACCGCGGCTGTAACACGGTGGATCAGTATATTTGACCGTCACAACCCGAGTGAAATGACTCG
>NC_060166.1:27606274-27607077 GCF_021292245.1 Micropterus dolomieu | reverse complement strand
AAAATTTTGAGCATTAAACACTTTAATTCCTGCATTCTGATGAATTTTTCTGCACCAATTTATGGTGATTTTAAAAAGAATTTATATTAAGAGAAACACAAAATTCAGGTGGCAGGTGACGATTCAAACTCTATAGCCTAACTATAACAGAATATAATGCAGTGCAGCTCAGTCATTCTGGGCTTCTGTCAGATCTGTTTTTCCTGTAGATCAACTTTTCTCCTGTAATATCATACCTGCTGGGTCATGATTTAGTATTCCCTCCTCTTTGGGCCAGATTTACTAAAGGTTTACATGAGTAAAAACGTGTGCAAACTAGATATCACCACCAAATTAACACGCAAGCTGATCTAGTGACGGTGTGCATGTAGAATGACGTCTTTCAAAAGCGCAACATAGCACCTAATGAATATGCGATTTTGGGCGTTTCAATTTTATTGTGAAAAGTAATGGGAGGGTAACATGCAAATACATTTATTTACTACACGTGTAGGGTGCTGCTCCTTTAAGGACGTTGATTCTGTGGGCTCATGGGATCGCGGAAGAAGAGGCACTGTAAAAAAAAAAAAAAAAAAAACGGAACCGAACTGACCGAGAAAGCAACGTTGATGCTCATTTGCAGACTTTCTTATGTTCTACAACAATTACAGCTAAACACTTAATCTGAACTATATGTTCCCAGCGTGGTAAGTCAAATGTTGTTGTTATAAGTATATTGATAAAAGCACTATGTAGATCGCCATTCGCGATTAGCGCCTAAACGCCTAATGCTATTAGTTTGTTAGTTTGGATTGACATTTTAG
>NC_060166.1:27602644-27606254 GCF_021292245.1 Micropterus dolomieu | reverse complement strand
TAGCACCTGTTGTTCATTTAGTCCTTTTGCCTTAATGAATATGCAATCTGGGGCGTTTCAGTGTTATTGTGCAAAGTAATGGGAGGGTAACATGCAAATACATTTATTTACTACACGCAATGTGATCTAACAAGCCTACAAGCAATTTCATGTGAGTGCAACAGCATCTGTATTTAATATGTTTGAAAGGAAGGTACAAACCGCCAAGTGTTGCGCAGAGATGGCTGCTGTTATCATTGGGAGAAGGAGACACAGCTGTAATGAAAGAAGACAGATAAATTAACAATATTATTCTATATCCAATATATAGAAATACAAATGTTTTATTTTACTTATTCAATGAACTATATGAATTGAATTGTATTTTAGCTTTGGCAATACTGTTGTATTGTATTGTATATTTCATGCCAATAAAGCAAATTTCATTTCGACCGGAGTTCTTTTCTCCGTGAGATGGAAGAATTTAGAAAGTTGCGTGGCGCTGCTGAGAGCTCCCAGCTGCAGTAGTGCATGGATCATGCGTAAAATTCATCCAGCCAGAGGGAACGATCACCCACTGTTCACAGTGCGCCAGTCATAATAGACACAACCCATTGTAGGTATCGGAGAGGGAATGGGGCGTTGGTGTGTACAGGGACAGGAGATCGCAGAGCGACTAGGCACGGTGCGGAAGGTCGGTGATTGTTCCCTCCGGCTGGATGAAGCGCGATCTGCTGGCATTTCCTCATGTCTGGGTCATTCCAGCATACTGTATCTGTTTCTGCTGGGGTTTCCCAAAGCAGTTTTTCAGTTGTGCTGTCCCAAGTACTTAGTGCAGTCTTAGGCAGGATGGGCAGGTACATAACGATTTCCACATACTGACACACTGAATGAAACAAACCAAGGTTTTTACACAGTGGCTGCTTTCTCTCCAGACTCTCCATGGCGGAAACCATTAAAACATGCAAAACCCTCATTTAAATGCTGCCACCTCCATTGTGTTTGCAATAATTCTTAGTTGATCACCCATAGCAGGTACTACAATTGCACGGTGCAATATTTTAGAATGCACACACATTTTAGTACTCTTTATTCTTTATGTTAGTAAATCTGGCCCTTTGTCTCTTTGTTTGGGGAAGTAACCTCTTTAAATGTGATCGTGGCACCTTTTCACCTCAATGATAAATAATTAAATTTTTATAAACTCCTGGACTTTAATAGCTCCTGTGTTTCAGCAGATTTTCTGCTCATGTAGTACAAAACTTTCTGCACATTCAGAATCTCTCCAACATAGCCTATTTGTCTTTTCTGACATGTCCAGAAAAAAGTAATAATATTACCAGACTAAAGTCATTATTTAATGAGTCTACCTGCCCTTTACTCTGCTGTGTATTACGTTATTGATTCGTGGGTAGTAACTTTGTCCCCTTCAGACCGATTGACCATATCTGAAACCGAAAGTAAATGAAACACTTTATGTTAAGTTACAGTTCTAAACAGAGCAGGCTGCAGTTTTTAGATGTTTATGTTGCAAAACTCTACCAGCTATATGTTACCACTCATCACAGCTGTCTGGACCATTGACTGTACATATAAATGTCCAGACTCACAACGTGAGGGGGTCCAGCTGGTTACTATCATAGCTTTCACCGGTGTCAATCAGCTGGGCAGCGTTGATTTGCTCCATGAGTATAATATCAGTTATACATTTGTATTTCACTGCGTAAGAAAATTAATGTGTGGCTTGACAGCATGTGAAAAATGTAATTTGCATGAGTCTCATGAGACAGGTTTTTACCTGACAAGAATTCTCGTCACAATTCAATCTCGCCAAACCCCTAATATTTAAATTAGCACACAACTACCCAGGTGGAAACAAATAGTCAAAATTGATAGCACACCTGTAGTGACTATGTCTTATATTTTATATATTGAGGTCACACGCCTCTGGAGCAACTGGAAGTTAAGTGTCTTGCTCAGGGATACAATGGTGGATGAGTCACAGTGGGGAATTGAACCGGAGTCTCTCACACCAAAGGCACGTGTCTGATCCATTGCACCATCACCACCACCGTTCAGCCGCTACTGGTTGCTAATTGATTTATTGTTTCCAACGTGTGCCCTGAAAAATGATGTCCAGTCTTTTCCAATAGTTTGCAGTGAAGGCATTTATTTCCTGCGTCCACTTACAATAAATAATACGCCATATAAAGTAGAATAAACAACATAATCTGAGCACAATAATCTGAGCACAGTTAAAAACTGTTTGCTCCACTTCTTCAATTAACAACCACCTGTTTGCAACAATACAGGAACTTAAATTGCCAGAGGCCAGCATTGGCCCCACTACACAACACAACAACATGCCCCCTGTGGCTTGGAGGAAAACAGGCAGTATGGCTCCTACACCCCAGCCCCTGATTGCATCTGGCAGAAGACAAAGCAATTTTCTAACTATATATATATATACAGTATGTATAATGGGCCCGTAGTTCATAGCCAAGTTATACAAACAAACAAAGTTAAGACTAATCTACAGCAAAACCACACTTTAGTTTTAATAACTTATGCACATTTTTACTGCACAAACCATATTGAACCTTTATATATACCCTTATTTACTCTGTGGCCTCACATAAGAGACCAATATTAGTCACAAGTCGTACAACCACATTTGTCTTTGAAGACGAACAGAAGTGCCCTTTTATAAGGGAACGTTTCCAGTACTTTTCCAAGCATCCAAGATCCACGTGGTGCTGTAGAATCCACAACAATGACGACATCTCCAGGCATAAAACTTCTTTTTTCCTTTGTCTATTTTTGTTGTTCCTGCAACAATGGTAGGTACATCTTTTCCAGAAGAGATCAGCAATATATTGGACCTGTTTCCATCTTCTCCTTGCATACAGATCACTTCCTTAAAAAAGTCCTGGTGGTAGAACTGGTTTCCCTTTCAGTAGAAGCAAGTGGTTAGGTGTCAATGCCTCAAGGTCATTTGGATCTTCAGATAATTTAGTGATGGGCCGGCCGTTCAGCATTGCTTCAACCTCGCAGAGCACTGTTTGAAATTCTTCATCATCCAAACTTTGTTGACAAAGCACTGTACTCAAAACCCTTTTGCTTATCCGTATTATGCGCTCCCAAATGCCACCATGATGTGATCCAGCAGGTGGGTTAAAACTCCATTTAATTCCTTTTGCGACAGGTATCTTTCAATGTGATCCTGGTTTAACAATGCTAAGGCTTCTCTCAATTCTTTTTCAGCTCCCACAAAGTTGGTACCATTGTCTGATCTCATGTGAAAAACCTGTCCTCTCTGACAGTTGAACCTTCGCAATGCTTTGATACATGAACTTGTATCAAGAGTGTAAAGTGCAATTTATACTTCTGCGTCAAATCGATGGCATAGCCTCTGCGTAGCCCCCTACCCTACGGCGTCACCTACGACGTAGCCTGACGTGCACCTCCTCAAAAATGTAACTACACGTCGAGGCGACGCGGACCATAAGCACTGTGACTGGTCGGCTGGGTAGCGTCGCAATGCCTCCGAGCCGACAGGAAGTGCCCAAACCGCGGCTGTAACACGGTGGATCAGTATATTTGACCGTCACAACCCGAGTGAAATGACTCG
>NC_060166.1:27481308-27602544 GCF_021292245.1 Micropterus dolomieu | reverse complement strand
ACACGCAATGTGATCTAACAAGCCTACAAGCAATTTCATGTGAGTGCAACAGCATCTGTATTTAATATGTTTGAAAGGAAGGTACAAACCGCCAAGTGTTGCGCAGAGATGGCTGCTGTTATCATTGGGAGAAGGAGACACAGCTGTAATGAAAGAAGACAGATAAATTAACAATATTATTCTATATCCAATATATAGAAATACAAATGTTTTATTTTACTTATTCAATGAACTATATGAATTGAATTGTATTTTAGCTTTGGCAATACTGTTGTATTGTATTGTATATTTCATGCCAATAAAGCAAATTTCATTTCGACCGGAGTTCTTTTCTCCGTGAGATGGAAGAATTTAGAAAGTTGCGTGGCGCTGCTGAGAGCTCCCAGCTGCAGTAGTGCATGGATCATGCGTAAAATTCATCCAGCCAGAGGGAACGATCACCCACTGTTCACAGTGCGCCAGTCATAATAGACACAACCCATTGTAGGTATCGGAGAGGGAATGGGGCGTTGGTGTGTACAGGGACAGGAGATCGCAGAGCGACTAGGCACGGTGCGGAAGGTCGGTGATTGTTCCCTCCGGCTGGATGAAGCGCGATCTGCTGGCATTTCCTCATGTCTGGGTCATTCCAGCATACTGTATCTGTTTCTGCTGGGGTTTCCCAAAGCAGTTTTTCAGTTGTGCTGTCCCAAGTACTTAGTGCAGTCTTAGGCAGGATGGGCAGGTACATAACGATTTCCACATACTGACACACTGAATGAAACAAACCAAGGTTTTTACACAGTGGCTGCTTTCTCTCCAGACTCTCCATGGCGGAAACCATTAAAACATGCAAAACCCTCATTTAAATGCTGCCACCTCCATTGTGTTTGCAATAATTCTTAGTTGATCACCCATAGCAGGTACTACAATTGCACGGTGCAATATTTTAGAATGCACACACATTTTAGTACTCTTTATTCTTTATGTTAGTAAATCTGGCCCTTTGTCTCTTTGTTTGGGGAAGTAACCTCTTTAAATGTGATCGTGGCACCTTTTCACCTCAATGATAAATAATTAAATTTTTATAAACTCCTGGACTTTAATAGCTCCTGTGTTTCAGCAGATTTTCTGCTCATGTAGTACAAAACTTTCTGCACATTCAGAATCTCTCCAACATAGCCTATTTGTCTTTTCTGACATGTCCAGAAAAAAGTAATAATATTACCAGACTAAAGTCATTATTTAATGAGTCTACCTGCCCTTTACTCTGCTGTGTATTACGTTATTGATTCGTGGGTAGTAACTTTGTCCCCTTCAGACCGATTGACCATATCTGAAACCGAAAGTAAATGAAACACTTTATGTTAAGTTACAGTTCTAAACAGAGCAGGCTGCAGTTTTTAGATGTTTATGTTGCAAAACTCTACCAGCTATATGTTACCACTCATCACAGCTGTCTGGACCATTGACTGTACATATAAATGTCCAGACTCACAACGTGAGGGGGTCCAGCTGGTTACTATCATAGCTTTCACCGGTGTCAATCAGCTGGGCAGCGTTGATTTGCTCCATGAGTATAATATCAGTTATACATTTGTATTTCACTGCGTAAGAAAATTAATGTGTGGCTTGACAGCATGTGAAAAATGTAATTTGCATGAGTCTCATGAGACAGGTTTTTACCTGACAAGAATTCTCGTCACAATTCAATCTCGCCAAACCCCTAATATTTAAATTAGCACACAACTACCCAGGTGGAAACAAATAGTCAAAATTGATAGCACACCTGTAGTGACTATGTCTTATATTTTATATATTGAGGTCACACGCCTCTGGAGCAACTGGAAGTTAAGTGTCTTGCTCAGGGATACAATGGTGGATGAGTCACAGTGGGGAATTGAACCGGAGTCTCTCACACCAAAGGCACGTGTCTGATCCATTGCACCATCACCACCACCGTTCAGCCGCTACTGGTTGCTAATTGATTTATTGTTTCCAACGTGTGCCCTGAAAAATGATGTCCAGTCTTTTCCAATAGTTTGCAGTGAAGGCATTTATTTCCTGCGTCCACTTACAATAAATAATACGCCATATAAAGTAGAATAAACAACATAATCTGAGCACAATAATCTGAGCACAGTTAAAAACTGTTTGCTCCACTTCTTCAATTAACAACCACCTGTTTGCAACAATACAGGAACTTAAATTGCCAGAGGCCAGCATTGGCCCCACTACACAACACAACAACATGCCCCCTGTGGCTTGGAGGAAAACAGGCAGTATGGCTCCTACACCCCAGCCCCTGATTGCATCTGGCAGAAGACAAAGCAATTTTCTAACTATATATATATATACAGTATGTATAATGGGCCCGTAGTTCATAGCCAAGTTATACAAACAAACAAAGTTAAGACTAATCTACAGCAAAACCACACTTTAGTTTTAATAACTTATGCACATTTTTACTGCACAAACCATATTGAACCTTTATATATACCCTTATTTACTCTGTGGCCTCACATAAGAGACCAATATTAGTCACAAGTCGTACAACCACATTTGTCTTTGAAGACGAACAGAAGTGCCCTTTTATAAGGGAACGTTTCCAGTACTTTTCCAAGCATCCAAGATCCACGTGGTGCTGTAGAATCCACAACAATGACGACATCTCCAGGCATAAAACTTCTTTTTTCCTTTGTCTATTTTTGTTGTTCCTGCAACAATGGTAGGTACATCTTTTCCAGAAGAGATCAGCAATATATTGGACCTGTTTCCATCTTCTCCTTGCATACAGATCACTTCCTTAAAAAAGTCCTGGTGGTAGAACTGGTTTCCCTTTCAGTAGAAGCAAGTGGTTAGGTGTCAATGCCTCAAGGTCATTTGGATCTTCAGATAATTTAGTGATGGGCCGGCCGTTCAGCATTGCTTCAACCTCGCAGAGCACTGTTTGAAATTCTTCATCATCCAAACTTTGTTGACAAAGCACTGTACTCAAAACCCTTTTGCTTATCCGTATTATGCGCTCCCAAATGCCACCATGATGTGATCCAGCAGGTGGGTTAAAACTCCATTTAATTCCTTTTGCGACAGGTATCTTTCAATGTGATCCTGGTTTAACAATGCTAAGGCTTCTCTCAATTCTTTTTCAGCTCCCACAAAGTTGGTACCATTGTCTGATCTCATGTGAAAAACCTGTCCTCTCTGACAGTTGAACCTTCGCAATGCTTTGATACATGAACTTGTATCAAGAGTGTAAAGTGCAATTTATACTTCTGCGTCAAATCGATGGCATAGCCTCTGCGTAGCCCCCTACCCTACGGCGTCACCTACGACGTAGCCTGACGTGCACCTCCTCAAAAATGTAACTACACGTCGAGGCGACGCGGACCATAAGCACTGTGACTGGTCGGCTGGGTAGCGTCGCAATGCCTCCGAGCCGACAGGAAGTGCCCAAACCGCGGCTGTAACACGGTGGATCAGTATATTTGACCGTCACAACCCGAGTGAAATGACTCGTTTCACTATCAGAATGTGATCCACTTGGTCGATAACATTTGAAAAGGCTACACCAGCTGCATGTTTACAATTTTACCCCCATTCCCGTTAGCAGAGGGCAAAACCATTAGTTAGCCTGCTCGGCCTGCAAAACTCAACACAGTGGATGCTGTGGCGCTACGGCCGACTAGCGTTTGGGGGTGTAATTGCAGAATGACGGACAAACAGACACACAAGTATGAATGCATGGTTACGTGCGTAGCCTACGCCGTAGCTACGCATGTAGACCCTACGCAGGAGTATAAATGGGCCTTAAGCAACTTCCATGTGAATGGCCCTACTTGTCATACAAGTGAAGATCACTCCGTAACGCTTTATAATGTTACGTTCCCTTTTCACATCGAATGGACCAAAATAATCAACACCAACATTAGTGAATGGAGGAAGATCAGGAACGATTCTCTCTGTGGGCAAGTCTGCCATCCTTTGTTCACCAGCTTTTCCTCTGTAGCGTCTGCAAAATCTGTATCTTGTTATGATTTTCCTCTCTGCAGAGTTAGCATTTGTGATCCAATACTTTTTCCTTACAGTGGAAAGTACATGATTTCTTCCCCCGTGGCCCAACTGCTCATGAAAATGGCGGAGAATAAGGTTTCAGAGGTGTTGGTCTTTAGATAGGATGAGGGGATGTTTGTGTCCTCAGGCAAAGCTGATTTATTGAGGTGTCCCCCAACTCTCAGAAGGCCATCTTCTAGAACTGGATCCAGCTTGTAGATGGTGCTGCCCTTTTTCACTGATTTCTGAGATGATAATGCAGCCATCTCTTCCTGGAATCTTTCTCTTGCTGACAAAAGGAAATTAGTGAGTTCTCAGCTTCTAAGAGGTCATCCAGTGACACGTTCTTCCCTTTGAGTGAAGATCGAAAAGCTTGCATTTCTTGCTGCACATCCACCATTTGTGCTCCATTAGCACTACTATGTGCAAGCTACAACTGCTTTCTTTGCTTACTCAGCTTCAGCAGGGTTTCTTTCAGTGTGAGGATCCATGCAACTGCAACTTCTAATCTCTGCCAATCAGAGAAATAAGTTATTAGTTGATTGGTGGCATTCAAGGTGTTAATCGTTGCATTAACCAGCACTCTTTGCTTAACCTCTGGATCATCACTTGGGATGCTGAAATCCACAGGAAACCTTGGCCAATCATCTTCTGGATCCCATAGAAAAGTGGGGCTTTCAACCCATCTTTGGTTGACCAACCTTTCAGCTTTCAATCCTCTTGAAGCATCATCTGCAAGGTTTAGTGATGTGGGAATATAACTCCACTGTGACACGTCTGAGTTGTCCCTTATCATGGAAACTCTGTTAGTGACGAAGGTTAGGACTTTTTTGTCCCCATTTTTGATATACTTTAGAACTAGAAAGAGGTACTGTCAGTCCAAAAGCGTGATTTCTTCAGTGGAATCTGCAGCTCTGATTGAAGCATCTTGTCAACTTTAATGGCGACAACAGCAGCAGTGAGTTCCAGGCGAGATATGGTGAACAAGAACACAACATGGACCATTTCCTCAAAGTTCTGCATTCTGAGGTAGGTAACTGTGCCATATCCATTTTCACTAGCATCTGAGAAGTGATTCAGTTGTGCACTTACAATCTTTCCAAATCCTTAAGGCTTGATACACCTGTTGACTTTGAAATTAGCCACTTTCTGCAGATCTGTCAGCCACTTGATCCGCTTCTGCTCAAAGGGTGGAGGTATGAGATCATCCCAATCGTACTTTAGCCTATATAACTCCTGCAGCCAAGAACCCCAGTGGATCATAGATGGATATGATAACAGACAAGATGCCACGTTTGGTGTGAGGTTGTTCCTTGACCTTAGAAAGTGTCTGTTTCTATGCAGCATTGCAGACCTAAAACCCTCTCTATTGGCAGTTTATCTCTGTCCAGATCCAGCTCAAACAAGTTCTGTGATTTGTGTTCTTCTGGAATACATTGAAGTAGGTCCCGGCTGTTACTGATCCGTTTCGTGAAATTGAAACCTCCTCTGCTGCAAATGGCTCTTAGATTCTTAACCATGAGGACAGCCTCCTCTTCAGAGGAAAGGCTTTTCAGAAGGTCATCCATGTAGAAATTTCTTTTGATTGTGTCAATGACTTCTTCTGGAAAGCTTGTTTGATTATCCTCAGCAGTTTTCCTAAGAGCAAAGCAGGTGCAACTGGGTGATGATACAGCCCCAAATAAATGAACAGTCATACGATACTCTACCAGATTACAGTCCAGTTTACCTTCAGGCCACCATAAAAATCTTAAGAAGTCCACATGCTCTTCTGCCACCATGACTTGGTGGAACATGGCTTGTATGTCTGCCATAATGGCCACAGGATCTTGTCTGAACCGTAAAAGGACTCCTACTAAGGAGATGGTCAGGTTTTGGCCTTGTAAAAGTTGACTATTGAGAGAGACGCCTTTGAAGTCTGCTCCACAGTCAAACACAACACGCAAGGTTCTCTTCTTAGGATGATATACTCCATGGTGAGGTATATACCGTACCTTACCCTTACATGGTTCTAACTGATGTTGAGGCATCTGTTCCGCACAGCCTTTGTTAATGACATCTGCAAGAAACTTTGTGTACTCATCATGATAACTTGCATCCTTCTGAAGCGTTTTTCTCAAGCCATGAACACGTTGCTTGGCAATGCAGAGATTGGGATG
The DNA here is from genome assembly GCF_021292245.1 of Micropterus dolomieu. NCBI lineage: Eukaryota > Metazoa > Chordata > Actinopteri > Centrarchiformes > Centrarchidae > Micropterus > Micropterus dolomieu. The sequence goes on along the minus strand of NC_060166.1, from coordinate 27,596,353 downwards.
GGAGAGTTTGGCATGGTGACGTCTTCTTTAAAGGCAGTTTCATTTTAAAATGTCCTTTATGAAGCTGAATAGAGTTATCCATTATTTCAATTAATTTCTTTTCCTCTCTTGACATCTCCTCTTGGTCATTGGAGGTCCCTCATTGAAGTCATGGTTGTATTTGTTCATCAGTAACTCCTCAATTCTGTTGACAATAGTCCTATTAACAGTAACCTCGGGGTAACCACTCAGACTTTGCTTGTCACTGTTTCCCTTTAATGGACCATTAATCACCCACCCCAGTAAGGTTCTGATAGCATATGGTCCATTCCCTTGACTGTTAATAACCTCCCAAGGCTCCATCAACCTGGAGGTATTGGTACCGATTAACAAGTCCACATTAGCTTTTATACGATGTCCTTTAGATATGGCCACTTAGCCACCTCCTCCTCACTGATGATGTTGTCTGTTGAGACAGGTATCTCCTCTTGAGTGAAAACATCAGGAAGCTCATAGAAGTGTTTTCCAGCAAACTCTGAGATCTCTAAGGGCCCGTGTCCACCAAAGCGTTTTTTGCCAGCTGAAAACACCACCTGCTCTTCTGAAAATGCCTAGCTGGGAGCGCTAGCATGCGTTTTGGAGGCGCAGTGTTTTTTTTCGAGACACTGTGGTTGCTATGATACATCATTTCCATGGAGGCGATGTGTTGCAAGTAGGGTAGCCTACTTAATTTTAGTGAATGTAAAAATGTCACCACAAAGTATGTAGGCCTACTTGCTCTGGCCCTTGCTCTGCATGAAGAGAAGGCTGAAACATGAGAGCACAGACTGTCCGTACATGGGATCATGAGATTTTGCGGGTGAGGAAACACCTCGGCGGGTAGGCACATCGTTTCGTTTAAGATTGGATGTGCTGGGTGCGGTGTTTGTCCCGCCCCTCCTGCACTATGATTGGATGGCTGGGTAAAAAGTGACAGTGACGAGCGCAGCGTTTTTCCCAAAGTTGAACATTTTTCAACTCCCGGCGACCGGAAAAGACGCTCAGCGCCTCGTCCTCCTCATACCAGCTTGGAAAAATGCGCTCCCATTGCAATGAATTGAAAGTAGACGCTGGCGTCAGAGAAAAAAGCTTTGGTGGACACGGCCCCTAAGCCATTAATAATGCAACTTTGTACTGCTTTATTATGACCCATTGTGCACACATGAATTTTGGCTCTTCGTCCTACAATGTTCAATCTGTATGCCAACTTTTCTGAACAGAAGGTGCCTGTACTTCCTGGATCTAAAAAAACATAAGTTCACTTTATTTCCCTCTGTGCTTTTCACTTGGACAGGAAGCCGAAACAAAGACCTTTTGCCTTTAGAAAGTTTAACTTGTCCCCATGTGTCTTTTTCTCCAGTTGTGGACATTGCTCCAATGCATGACCATGTGTACAGTACAGACAGGAATTCTGGTTTGGCTTGTTACAGGAGTTACCTTCTTTTTGCACTCATTTGAGCATCTGATCTTACCTTGTCAGGAATAGACACGAGTTGCAAAACTGTTTCTTTTGAAAGGTGGTTTCATTTGAGACTTTGGTTGTTTTGGTCCATGATTTGACATGCTTATACTCTCAATTGTTCTCTGAGCTTATATGGAAGTTTCTGAATCACAGTTCTCATGTTTGCTGGCATGTTTAGCTCTTGTAGATATTCAAGATCTTCCATAGCATTGGAACATTCATGCAGATACATTGCAAAAGCTTGGAGTCCTTTAATGTCCTCCGACTTGACAGTTGGCCAGCCAGTAATTTTTTCCATGTAGGCTGCTGTGACCTTTATTTCATTTCCAAAATGCTCCTTCAGTAGCTGCTTGGCAACAGTGTAACCTCTGTCTGGTGCCATATGAAAACCGCTGCATACAAGATCTCTTGGCTGTCCCTTAGTAAATTGTTCAAGATGGAACAGGCAGTCCCCCTTATTGTTTGTTTTTGCTTCCATGCTATGCTCAAAAGCTTTCATAAATGATTTTAACTGCAGAGGATCTCCATAAAAGATTGGAATGTCCCTGTGAGGTAGAAATTGTAAGGTTTGCAATTGAACAAGGAGTGATGTTATTTAATTCTGTCGTTGTAGCAAGCTGTACAGATCTCCTGGTGCTGAATATTGCTTTCATATGGTAAAGAGGTATGGATGAATGTTGGGTTTGTTTGCTGTTCCAGAAGACCCAAAGTTACTGTAGGTATTGTTGGCATCTCTTGTTGTACTTTGGCATCATCATGCTTACTGTGGTGAGGTGGGACCTTTAAATGCTGTGATGATTGCCTACGCAAAGGCTCATATTCCTTTCCATTTGGATTGAGAGATGTAGATATGTATTTGTGTTCAAACCCCGTTTCAAAATAAGACTCCATTCAATCTGATTTTACACTTGAAACATTGCTGTCACAAGCTTGGAGAACAGCAAAACTAGCCATAGAAGCTACAATTTCAATGTCCATCTCAAGCTGCTCCTTTTCTCTCCTTAAGATCTCTGCCTGCTCCTGTAGCGCATGCATCTCCTTTAAAGCAGCAGCACGAGCCAAAAGTGCAGCCTTGTCTGCATCTGCTTTAACACGCGCAGATGTAATATAAGAAGATGTTTTACCACTTTTTGAGCTTTTGTGACTTGTTTGTTGGCTGGAGATATTTGATGCAACATTTGAGACACTGTCATGAGGCTCAACCAAAACCTCCTCTTTATCCTCATCACAATTAACAGGGTGACTGTGAACATCACACAAACAATTGTTCACATCAGCAATAAACATCTTCACATGCTTCATCTTTTGGCAATAACCCCAGCAGAGTGACATGAATTTGTCTTGCTTCATCACAAATATATTTGTGACAACAAAAACAAAAAAACTAATTGATTTATTGTTTCTAAGGTGTACCCTGAAAAACAATGTCCAGTCTTTTCCAATAGTTTGCAGTGAATGCGTTTATTTCCTGCTTCCACTTCCACCAATACGCCATATAAAGTAGAATAAACAACATAATCTGAGCACAATAATCCGAGCACAGTTAAAACCCGTTTGCTCCTCTTCTTCAATTAACAACCACCTGTTTGCAACAATACATGAACTTAAATTGCCTGAGGCCAGCATCGGCCACAACACAACACAACATCATGCCCCCTGTGGCTTGGAGGAAAACAGGCAGTATGGCTCCTACAACACCAATCAGAACCTTCAATAGATCGATAAAAGACCAGTTCAGTTTGGAACAATGGATCCAGAAATCTGAAGGAAGAGGTGTAGGACACCAGAGAGGAGGAGGAGGAGGAGGAAGAGCAGTATGGAGAGGAGTAAGAGAACAGTAGGAGTTGGAGATAGGATAGGAGGAAGAAAAGGAGTAGGAGGAAGTGGAGCAGGAGGACGTGGAGCAGGAGCAAGGGGGGAGGAGTAGGGAGGAGGAGGAGTTGAAGAAGGAGGGGGAGGAATCTCTGGCTTGTCCCAGACCAAAGACAGGACGCTGGGGCAGAATAATTAGTTGTTTGGTGTGTTGTGTTGTACTGTACAGCACACTAAGGAATAAAAAAATTGTGCAAATGTATACATTGTATATGTTTGTTATTTCTTTTGTGTTTATCATGTGAAAAGGTTTTTGACGGGGAGAACCACAAGCAACATTACTAATAACTAGTTTTTGTAGTTTTGTTTTGAATTTATCTCACCAGTGTAAAACTGTGTTGTATTGTGTGTGTTTTTGAGGGGCTTGTGTGTTATATCCGAGGACAAAGTTTGGCTTTTCAGCAAGATTAAATGGTTTTGAGAGGAAAACTTCATTTTGACCTGAAAGGTTTGGGGAATTGAGAGAGAAGTTGTGGATTTGTGTTTAGAGTTTCGAGAAAAAGAGGCATAATTTCAAGAAATGTGTTTAAGCAATCAAGAGAAAAAAACTGTAAAAACAATATCTGCCAGGCTTTTTCACAAAGGTAATCACTTTTTTCAGTGAAACTCAATTTGTCATCTATGTGTGTACCTAGATACTTAAAACAGTTTACAATTTCCACTGATTGACACAGAGTGTATGCAACAGGGGTAGCTCTGCATGATGTAAAATCAGCTCCATTGTTTTCACAGCACTGTTTGATAGACAGCTGTATCTACTTGAAAAAATCTGGTTTCATACAGTATGCACTGTATGAAACATACGTTTTTAGCTGAAGTAGAATAGAGAACAACAACTATTTGTAGAAGGTGTTTTGTTAGCTATTATGTGTCTGTTGAACTAAAGGGAATACTTTTATCAAATGTATTAATAACTCATCCCCTCCTGCCTGGAATGCCAGACTGAGAGGTTTCATTATTCACAGAGAGCTGAGCATTCATTTATGTCCTGCAAATCGTCCCTGGAAACTTCTCACAGTAATAGTATCCATTTCTGAGGCGTATACACATTTGTATTTGACTACAATAATGCTGAATAAACTACATACACAAAATCCTCTATCAACCTGCCGCTGGCTCAGTTATTAAGCAGAAGTCCTGTTCAGCTGTAGTTCACAGTGATCTGAAACAATGGAGCTGAAGGGTAGCCAATGACTGGCTGTTCCATGTCGTATCAATGAAGGAACATTGGCAGTCCATGTCCATTTAATGTTTAATGTAATATCCATGTGAGATGTACAAGCAAAATAGAGGGCTTTATTTTATGAACACAGATTGCTTTGTTACATTATATGCACCCACATGGAGTGCAACACTTTATCATTGCCATTTGCTTTGCATGTTGAATTGCATTTCTAATAAAAGCAGCACAACTACGTCCAAGGAGTTTTACTTTATCAGCTGTATCTGAATGTAAGACAGTATGCTTAACAGTATTTATTTTTGGGTCAGAGAAGAGAGAAATATAACAAATTAAAACGGAGTAAAGGGGAAAGAATATAAAAGGTGTTGCCTGTTTAGTGGCATCCTGTGAAAAAATGTCCCCATAGTCCACTAATGAAAATTCATATTATAAGATGTGATTTCAAATGCAAGCCGGTTTGAGAAATCCTTTACCTGCTAAGAGAACCGGAAATTAATGCATGTTCTACCCAACCATAGCTAGACCTATGGCTGAATCACACACTGCTGCTCATAGTACAGTATGTTGGCCATCCAGCATCCGAGCCAGCAATTAAAGCAATGTCAGCACATTGTGTGTCTTACTAGTGTCTACATACAAATGCCAGGAAATGAGGTGCTGAACCTGTATTTCTCAAGTTTGACAAGGAAGCCAAAAGACCTACATTTTTGTTGTGGGATATCAATGATGCAAGTATGATGGTTTTTGAGATTCTGGAGCTTGAAATTAGGCGACAGAGTGAGCTCTCACTTGTCCAGTTCTTATTATCAGTCGTAAAGGTTAAAATGTATCCTCGCTTTGGATGAAGAAATGAACAATGCTTGAAATTGCATGGCCAACAAGATGACCATTGCGGTGAATGAGCACCATTTATGAAACAGTAAATATTGTACTTTCTACTCCACTACACTTGACAGCTACTAATTACTTTACAAATTAAAATATTTGCATACAAAACATATGAAGACCTTAAATAATATGAATCGTACCCGGCTGGAGTCAGTAAGGAGTCAGTCTTAATGGTACACTGCCCGCTCTACCAGGTGAACTACTGGGTGCCCCGATATTAATTACTTTAAGATTTGTACTATTTGTTAGACAAAACAAACATTGTGAAGGTGTCGCTCTGGGTAAATGTGATGGGATTTCTCACTATATTCAGAATTTTTTCCAAACCAAACAATCAATTGATTAATTTAGAAAATAATCATCAGATTAATCCATAATGAAAATAATCATTAGTTGCAGTCCTATACAAAATAATTTAAAAATTGCGACATCCAAACCAACTTCAGTAGTAAAATCCCGCTTTTATATTAATACATGGGTAATCATAATCTAATGATATAATGTAACAGTGACAGGGGCCATTTTTCTGCATTGAGTACTTTTACTTTCAATACTTTAAGTATGTTTTCCTGATAATACTTAATGCATAATTTTACTATGTATTTTTTTTTACAGTCTGGTATTAGTACTTTTACTTAGGTAAGTGATGCAGTAAGATACAGCTGTGCATTGTGTTGGTGTGATTGTTGATGGAGACTGATGGAAACTTTAAAAAATGAGTGTGAGATGTAGACATAGGAAAGAGAAGAGAGTGAAGAGGGTTTTTATTCTAATGTAATACATTGCAGTGGCATAAACCTCATTGCATTGAACATCAATCAAACATTTGTTTGAAGACAATTTATTTTATGTGATATTTTCATACATTTACCATACTGTGTGTGACAGCAGAAAAATATTATTATTAATATTGTGAAACTGATTAGAGTCACATTACCCAGTCTTATTTGACAGCACCAACAGAAAAACAGTTAAGCTGATGGACACCTTCCATAGCTTTTCAGTTTCTTGGACTTGTGTGTGTGTGTGTGTGTGTGTGTGTGTGCGTGCGCGCGTGCGAGAGTGAGATAAAGAGAGAGAGGTTTTTGCTCACTTTGGTATATCAAAGCTGAAAGCCAGTTGTTGGCTGAATTAAACAACTCATGTGGAATTATGTTGGATATTGGAGCCTTAGTTTATTCTTTGATCTTGATTCATGAGATAAGAGTGACATATGTAGTTGTCTATTGCAAAAAGAGAAGCAGACCTTCCTGCATGATTCACCTAACTTGGACAGAGAGTGAAGAGTTTGTTAAAAGCATCATTGTGGTATCCTCTTTAGCAATAAACCAATGCTAAAATGCATTGGAAGTTTGGATTGTTTGTCCCTACCATGGTGATGAGTGGAGTGGAATATTAGAAACACCTCAAAATATAATTCAGTCCAGTACAACACCACCACTAACTATGACCTTAAGAACATATCAGGCCACATAAAAGTAAATGGTCCATATATGTATAACACCCTTCTAGTCTTTCCAACCACTCAAAGAACTTTACACTACATCACAATTTAGGGTTCAGTGACTTGCGAAAGGACACTTAAACATGCAGACTGGGTGACCCAAGGATCAAACCACCGACCTTCAGATAAGTGGACGACCGATCAACCCTCTGAGCCACAGCTACCACATAGACACCATAGCAGAACAGTCGTATTGGATTGCGTTGGACTGTAATTCCCAATTGGATCCTTAAGACAAGAAACCTTTTCACAATGGAGTTACCAAATTAGTAATATTATAGAAAATATTGCTTGGTGCATCTGTATATGTATACTCATATGTATATTATGACTTATATAGGGGAGTATATCAATTGACAGCTAACACTGGATGCTATGCTGTTTCTGTTTGAGCTCCAAACTACAGATCCTACAGACACTTAAGGCTTGATTGGAGTTTGTACTCCTTCCCTGCATTCCTTTACTGTTTCACACACAGTGTAGGTCATTTTCTGTGTTATCATGTTATGATATATTTGCCACCTTATCACATTTTAATCTACTTCACTGGTAGTTTTCAAATATAATGCACCTTGCTTTAAACTGTCTGCTGGCTTGAATTATATTTGATTGACAGGAGGCGGGTCCTAACTTAACTTTGTAAAAAGCATGAAACTGAAGAATAGGATAATGCATTAATTTTTCAAGGAGAAATTCAAAGCTAAGGGGGAAATTCCCTATGATATAGAAATACCCACTGCTTCTAACTAAACTTAAATGATACCTCATTTAAATAACTGCGTGTGTGTGTGTGTGTGTGTGTGTGTGTGTGTGTGTGTGTGTGTGTGTGTGTGAGTGGATGTCACAGTACCCCAACATACCAATTCAAAGAGTTACAAACTGATAACATCTGGTGAAAAACTTTATAATGCATGGATGCAACACCCAGTTTATCTGATAAGATTAAAATCTAATGCAGCAATTTAATTTCTATATCTGCAGGCTTTTGATTTGCATCTGACCGTCATTCAAGACAAGAAAATATATGAAGCTGCTCTGTGAAGTTGCTTTGCTGTGATGCTGTGAAAGTGCATTGGGTGAAATATATAAAGAAAAAAAATCAACTATTTCTGAATTAGACACCAATTTAACACCACACCATGTTGTGACAAACCAGAAACATCATGTTTCACTGGTCAACAGTCTCCAATGATAATGGTATGTAACTATTATGCAGTACATCACTGCGTAGGCTGTTAGCCAGGAGGCAATGACAGGCTCATTAAAATGGTGCTTTAATTAATGATCTTGTCTGTTTATTACAAGTGTCATGATGTGCACGAGTGCAACCCCTGCACATTCACACGTTGTCAACATGACAAAACACCCTGATGGCTATCTTTGGTGATGATCTAGAAATCATATATTTAATTCATTGGGATAGGTAGGTTAAACTTAGAAGCTGTCACAGAGCCCAATTCTCCCTACAGAAATACTAACAGAGTGCCTGAGGGTCTGGTCATTTTCATTATAATAGACAGCAGAGAAGATTTGGTTTCTGCTGCAGTCACCAGGCAGCTGCAATCAGGAGCGCAGCTCTCTCACGCTCTTGCCCAGTAATTAGAAACAGGGAGGATGGAGGGAAGTGCTTGCATTTAACCTTCACATCTCCTTGTTTTATTAGAAGTGAATTTTCACATCTTATTTCGGTAATCCTCCTGCACAACTTATGTCTTTATGCAATTTTCCTGGTGTTATGAAGGCCCTTCGTATAAATATTAAAAAGCATTTGTTATCAGAGTTTGTTATTTTTGGTGTTCTGACAATACTTACAACTCAAATACTACAGGTTTGGATTTGTGCACTTTTCTAAAATAATTAGTAAATCAAATTATGCTTCTCAAAAGTACTTTGGATTGGAGTTCAGGATAATGAGTTGCGCGGCGTTTGCTCCTTATCCACACCCCACCTAATTTTGTATGCCAACTGGGACGCTTGGCTTGCTGCCCTCGACTGCGTGCACAGAGGGAATCCCAAATTCCTGTCGTAAAAGCACAGGAAGCTGTGACCTCTTTTGAAAGACTATGAATCATCCTGTTATCTCCATCTCTTCAGCAGCAGGGACTCTCATTCCAACGTATCACTGTCGTGTCAGGGCTTGGTAAATGAAGTGGGAAGGCAGCAGTAATGACATTGCAATGGCGTTCTCAGTTGGCCTCAGATAGACAAACAATATTATGCACCAAACTCAAGAGAAAGTTGATGAAAGAGGGAGCTTAAGTCATATAAAAGGTAGGATGATCGAAAGATCTGTTCAGTAATACTCTTTTCAACAGTGCAGTCCCAGGCTGAGTAAATGAAGCACAGACAGTCATTAGCATGCTCTATGTGTGTCTAGTCAAATTACCTCTTGGCCTTGCTGCTGCGACTCAAAACAACCAGCCCTTCAAGTCAGCTGATTAAATGCAGCAAATCCCTGCTTTGGCTGATTTTCTCTTAATTGGTGGCGAAACCTCAAGCCATGTTCATACTCAAAATATCATTCTTGGGATTTCAATTTCACATTCAACCTCACCAGGGACCTTATTTATGTAGAAATTCTTTGAGTTAAATGGTGAATTTTAAAGACAGTTGCAAATAAAGAAGGTAAACTGTTTTAGGGCAATGCAACAGCTCACTTATATTAATTTGAGTTAGCATATCCCCGCTGCAGCCTCACGCAGGGATTTGACTGTTTCACTTTGATCGGTTTTATTCTTTCTGGCATGCACATTAGGTCTTGTGTTTTGTGTTAGAAAACAGTTACTGGCCAAATTAGTTATTTTAGGCTTATGACAATAGGTTGTAGAGTTTGCTAAAACATTAGCTTTTTTGAGCGTTTCATTCTAACATTCATCCTATTGTCCAATTATTCAGATGAGTGAGAACTCACACACATGGAGGACGTTTGATTGATAAAGTAGGAATTTGTGCTCCTTATTCTAATCTGTGTGCAGGAACAGAATTAGTTTCAAAGGTCACCTACTTCAGACAGACATAATAGGTATGTCACTTCTGTCTATGTTTGTTGTCGTAGGACATATAAGTGTCACACCACACATTAGTCCTGAATCCTCTAGCCCTCCACCCCTATAAGTAAGACTCCGTAACAATTTATATTTGATCATTTTAGTGTGGAATAGTTACTAGTTGTGGAATTTTACTACCTAGAGAGAATTAATAATGGTTGGCTTTTTTATACTTGCCTCATACTTGCAGAACTAGACAACAACTTTTTATCACAAATTCATGGTCAGAAATCTGCCACCAGCAAGCCATTTGCAGGTGTAAATGATTGTGCTCATACATGCGCCCAAGGGAAGGACACCGTAAATCACGGGCAGTGTTATCATGTGGCATAATGCCAAATTGAATTCTTCAGCAAAAATAGAATTAAGCTGGACTTCTGCCAAAACACTAAGTAAATCTTGCTTGTGCCAAATTAGTGTTATCCAACTGGATTTGACATAGCTTATGCTGTATAAAGATGGCTAATAATGGCTGTTATAGATGAATTAGAAGATTCTGGATTAAGATGGTGTTGAGGAATGTACTGTAAAATCTACAGTATCACTTCATGTGTGCTAGCCTCTCTTTCCCCCCTGAAGAAGATGGGTTAGGTTGGATTTTCAGCTGTTAATGACTGTGACATTTCTAAATGTCTTGTAAAATAGGGCACATTGCCTGTCTTTGAAAGGGGAGATGGGACACCTGGTGGTCCAGAGCTGGCCAGGGGCTCAAGAGATGGAGAAAAGGCTAACCTTTTAAAGTAAAATGAGATTAGTTCATTCATCCTTGTCTCAGCATTTATGTTGTACTGTCTTGTGCAGAGAAGAGATTAAATCAGAGGAATGTGAGGGTCTCCCCACAAAACCTAAACTCTAAAATTAGGTTTCATGCTGCCCCTTCTACAACATAGCACACATATGGTCACATACAGTGTAGCAGAATATTGTCTGGCCATCTCCTAAAGTGCAAGGTCAATCAGTATTTCAGTTAGCATATTGATTCTGTGGGGAGTGTGAAGTTAAATATCTAGAAGGCATTTCAGACTTTCCATTTAGTCGTCTTTCAGGATTATACTTAACATTGTTATCTTGCTATCTACTGTGGTGTTGTCATCCTAGAAGTCACTGCATTAATGAAAATAGTTCACATTGCTCAGAATATATGCAGGGTTTCTTGAAGTGATAATTAATTCTCCACAATCTGCTGAATTTCTCAATAATATACCCCATTTTAGAGAAGAACCACAACCACCAGTACCATTTTGTGTCCCTTTTGACTTAATATTCATGGTTCTGTACTTTGATCATCTTGCTATCAGTGGGAAATAACTTGTGATGTGGTGCTGCTAATCCCTCAGAATCAGTGTTTACAGTGATTAGTATTCTCTAGGACTGAATATCCAAAGTATTTAAATTCATTACTACTGTGCTCAAATAAAGCACCTGACACCAGTGCAGAATTAGACTACAAATGTATGATTTTTTTTGTCCTGGCTTGCATTCAATTCCCACACATGACACTTGGTTGACTGCTGAAATAATTATCACCTAACAATATACTCCACAGGCATTCTGTAGTCAGCGATGAGCTAATTCTGTGTGAGACTTATTACCTGATTATCATCATGTAATACAGATACTTATGATCCTTTGTTGTGATATTTTGCAGCCACTTCGGGGCACTTCTTGCTCATTAATAACATGTAGCTTATTATGGATTTAGAGATTGCAGATTCTATATTAGTATACCAATTGTTCCTAGACTCCTTATTAATTAATTGTTTACTCTGTGAAATAATCTGTGGGCATTAATTCAGCTTGGTAACCAAGGTACATTGTTGCATGAGAATGAACTAAATATAACAAGTAAATTATACATAATTGAAGTGATAAACTAAATTAAAACTTTCAAAAGTTTTAACTTGAAATATTTCAGTTGCTTTGAAAGGGTATATTTTGTAAATTCTCTTCTAAAATCTAAGCTACCAATTTAATGCATTCAAGATGCTATTGAAAATCTAAAGAGAAAAGCAGTGTTTGATTCCCAAACTTTGTACTTGGAGGGAACCAAAACAGCTGCAGGGAGTTAGAGCCCTGGTCTACATCGGTGAATCAGAGGCATCAGAGCCTCCAGTCTTAGACCTCATGTCATTCCCATTTAATATTTTCATTAAAGTGATTACACACAGAACGCTTTACAAAACTCGTGTCATTGTTGTAGCAAATTTAACTCTCTTCCCCGAGGAAATTAGCTGGGCGATGTTAACCTTTTGGTGTGATAAAGATAAATCCCCAACTCAGGAAATACTTCTTTTCATGAGGACATCACCATACTGAAATAGAATAAATCATTTTATCATGCTTCAGTGGTGCTTAAATAGTAAAACAATATTGCAGTTAGGGCTTTGTGGTGCACATTCACTGCATCGTTCTCTATTCCCTCTACACTTTCACATCACAACCTACTACTAACGCCCACAACATGTCCTGGGTTGCAAGATCTATGCTGTATTCTGATTTGGACCAGTCAAGTCAGCAAGGAAGTTCTGTGAAAGCCTGTTATATGATCTTTATAATCACCACTTTGCTCAGTTTTAGGGGGCTATTATCACCGTAGTTTTTCGCCCCAATCCCCTCCTTGCCTTGAGCCTTGTGCAGAGGAATTTAAATCTTTGATTTACCAACTTTTACTTTGTGTGCTTCTACCCTGAAATAATTGGGTTGCTTATGCAAAAGGGGGTTTAATTAATAAGAGAATTAATCAATAGGATTTTTTGGACTGGCATCATAGCAACCAAATTTATTTTCCAAGTTAAACCTGGTCATTAATGAGCCACATCCATGCAGAATCTAAAGAATCAAAGGAGTTGAAAATTGCAGCAAAATACACTCAAGGCCTTATATGGTAAAAAAAAGAAAGAAAAAAAAGCCAGAAATCACTAATGTCAAGTACCTTGTAACATAAACAGCTTGTTGTCTAACATACTGTCAGTCCACATGCAATGGTGACATACAGCTACCACCACATAATCTGATCTACAGGTGTCCTAATTCAATGTTTTGTCCCTCTTCTGTGGAGTCACAACAAAGTAATTACTGCAGTTGCTGAGGACACAACATGATGGTCAAAGAACAAAGCAATGTGTGGCTAGACCCTAATGGGCTACAAGTGAATACACGGTAAGGAATAGCCCTTGGCTCTTGCATTAACAAAAATTATTCAAAATAGCAGGTTTATTATTTGAATTATGCTGGACCATAATCATTTAAAATGTCTGTACCTTTGCCTCTGAATGCTTTGCAGGTAAACAACTATTATCAATTATTCTACATAAATGCAGGAGGCTCATTACTATGGATGTCAACACCACATTTTTTTCAAATGAATACATTTCACAGTAATTGCATTTGAATTATTAGTAATGTTGACATGAGCAAATAAAATTATTAATATCCATTAACTATCCACACAGTATAAATCCTGAAGAAAGCCAGCTGACATGCTGTTTTAGATAAATGTATGCATGCATTTGAAATTCTTCTTTTTAATTGTGCATTTCAGTCTAAAGGATGCAACGACATAAGATGCAGTTAGATTAATAATTAGCTATATTATACAATACAGATAGGGAATATAATTAGGTAATATAATTATGGATGTTACTATATTTTAAAATGTGATGTCTATAATCTAATAATAATAAAGTGCATTATTTTTCTCATAGTTTCTCATTACGACATCACCCTTTAAAACCTACTGAGGATACAAAACCATGGGAAGAATGATAGCTTTTAGTAGCAGCATCTGCAGAGCCAGATAAGCTTAGTCTAGGTGGTGTTAGTGAATCAAGACCCTTGACTATCTCCATAAGCCCTTGCAGTGGCCGGTTTCTAGATGTGGGTCTGGATAAGCTTCGACCTGCACATCATTTACAGCTTTCAGGAAAGGATAACCAAAAGGATAAAGAAAGAAAATCAGTTATGATACATGTTATACGGGTCACTGCACCTTGACAGTTAGACCACAGACCTCCCCTTCATTCAGCAGCTTTGAATCCTGCTTTAAAATATGACATGCCGTCGGAGTCTCTCAGCTCACCAGCTGCACCATGCCATATAGCAGGTGTGATGATTGGACAGTGTAAGACAGGATTTTCAAAGATCTCAATGCTAGTCTGTTGATAACATGACAACATAGGGGTTGTGTAAGCGGAGTCTAGCATGGACAGCCTTGGGCTCACATGAGCTTGTGTTTGTAAATTTTGGTTTTGTTGCATTGTTGTCTGTTTTTTTCCACATTCTGTTATTTCTCAATTACGTTAATGTACTAAGTTAAATAAACATAACTGTTCTTTGTTCAGTGGCAATATTTTTTTCCAGGAAGTACTGTGTTCTTGTACCACACAGTTGTAAGAGGGTGGTCTATACTGGGTGTACAAAGCTAAATACTTTTAAAAAAGGACTGGAGTTTGTGTCTTGCCTCCTTCGTGTGGTTGGTTAAGGCTACCAAAACATTTGTATTAAAGTAAGAGGAAATGGGTAGTCTAGGGAAGATCATGGCTTGCTTGAGGTTATAGGTAATTGTTGTGGTTTGATTAAATACAAAAAGACTAAACACATCTCGTCAAGTGTTTCAGTACAGTCCATGAAAGATGCACCATCGTTAAATGGCTTCTAAAAGTCTATGCTAACATCCATTAGTTAAGAAAACCAGTTAAAAATTAAAGCTGCAAGCAGCGTTGGGCGGACCCTCGCACGTGTAGCGCGTCGGGGCGTGAGGCTGCCACGCTGCATATTCTGGAGCTCCGCCAGTGCGGCTGTGAATTTGCTACGCGCTTAGGACGCTGCATGAAGGTGTTAAATGTCACTTCCTGTGTCCCCTTTGTGGAGCTACATAGCATTTGGCGCTATGACTAGAAATGAATATTGGCGTGTAGATGTGTTTGGGGCCGGACAGTTATCAAGCACGTAAAGTTTTGTTCAGATGTGAGCATGTACACTGAAGTTACAACAACTTCCTGTGTCATTGCGAAGAGTTGATCTTTGACGCCACGCCACGGACACGCCCATTGACGAAAACTCACAGATAGCACAACTTTTCATCTTCAATACCTTTAGAAGGCACAGCAGAAAGTCAGAAGTCGGTCCGACTAAATCCCTAGGAGGAGCTCGTTAAAGTATGGAGTGTGTAAATCATCCAAAATTTGATGTAAAATTCAAAATGGCCGACTTCCTGTTGGTTTTAGGGCATAGCTCCAAGAGGCTATTTGGTACATCTGGACAAGATACACGTACCACAGAAAATTTGTACACGCAGGTGAAACGTGCGGCGGGGGCTGCTTCGTTAAATGTCACTTCCTGTTGCCAGCAGGTGGCGCTATGACTGTGGGTGAATATCAGCATGTACATGTGTTCAGGGCCTCTCATCCTACATGTACAGTTTGGTGCAGATGTGAGCATATACACTGAAGTTATAATAACTTCCTGTTTCATGGCGAATCATAGACGCCACAGACACGCCCATTGACGAAAACTCACAAATAGCACAACTTTTCATCGTCAATGCCTTTAGAAGGCACATCAGAAGAAAGAAAGTCAGAAGCCAGAAGTCGATCCGACTAAATCCCTAGGAGGAGTTCGTTAAAGTACGAAGTGTGTAAATCATCCAAAAATGGCCGTAAAATTCAAAATGGCCGACTTCCTGTTGACTTTAGGGTATGGGTTCTTGAGGCTTTTTTGTGCGTCTTGATATGATACATGTCCCCTGAACATTTCATGCATGTAGGTTGAACGCGGACGAGGGGCTAATTTTTTCCAATTTTCTAGGTGGCGCTAGCGAGTCATTATGCTACACCCATGTACGAAACCCATAAAATACGAACTTTTTCACCACTTCTGACATGTGTGCAAAGTTTGGTGAGTTTACCAAAATTGAGCTTACTTTGCAGAAAAAAGAAAAAAAAAGAACAAATCTTTACAGTTTCAATATGGACCTCGCACGGTCCGTGCTCGGGCCCTAATAATAATCTTTACAGTTTCAATAGGGACCTCGCACGGTTCGGAATGGAGGACTATATAGAAGATAACAATGATTTACTACAGAACTGACTGGGAGATACTATGTTAATGAATCATCAGTTAATGATTACTTAATAAATATCTGTGAATCGACATACTGACCACTTTCTTAATGAATAATTTCTGATTAACTATAAACCAGCTGCTGCGAGGAGCCGGCTCGTTAGCAACTGACACATCACTGATTACTCAATCATTAGTTACTCTTTCTGTGCCCCCTCAAGTAAAGTGATACATCATACTAAGTGGTTACTAAGTAATCCCTGATTACTTCCTTTTTCTAAATTCACCAGTAAAAACTCTACTTGTCAGCTACTATCTACTAGTCATTAATCAGGAACAACTCATGATGAAAGTGGTCAGTATTTCAATACATTGTTTAAGTAAACATTACCTGATGATTCATTAATATAGTGTCTCTGTTCTTTGGTAAGTCATCAGTATCCACTCATTACTACACATTACTCCATCATTATCTGTTATCTGTCCTCCATTAGGAGTTATTCACAAACTATTTATTAACGATTCATTAATGATAAGGTCATTCCTGATTCATTTCTCACTTAGGAAGCCTTAGTAACTACTCACAATTTTGTGTTACCACAATAATCATAATAAGCCTAAAATTTTAACTTTGTATGCAACTTTAATCACAAGAACCTATAATTTATTCAAGATGAACCAGAGGCAAAAAATACTCATTGCATATGAGAAAAACAAGCGTTGCCACTGGATTCTTATTTTACTGTGGCCTGCAGGATACACCTGACATTTGAAAAGGTTGAGCTTCATATGACACCTCAGAACAAGTTAAGAGAAAGACCTGAAAGTCAAATACAGGCTTTTCTTCACACATAACAGATGAAACCTTCTTCCATTTTGTGTGTTGTTTGCATCATTCCACAAAGCTTAAAGTAAGTTTTATGTTTTATCTTTATTGAGACCGTGTTTGAAGTAGGTGTGAGATGGAAAAGTTTCTGTCTAGAAAAAATAAAATGTTGTTTCCAATTTCCACTGATGCCTCAGTGTATCTGCACTCCATATTGCAACTATATCAGTCATAACCACATGGGTACAGTTATCAGTGTACTGTTCTTATTGCTGATACAAATTTGATTTCCTTTTATATAGGCACATTGTTTTGTTAGAAATAAGGGAAATTCTCATTGAGGTGCTCCATTTAGTGTTTGCCTAGAGTTGAACATTGCTGTTACCTGACATAAACAGCCACATTTACAGAGATCAAAAAGTCCACACTTTATATTGTGTGCTTAGAATGCAATTCTTCTAACATAGTAATGCTGAACAATGGCTGTGTGTTCGTGTGTTTGTGTGCAGAGCCGTGGGTGTATGCATACGTGTGCTAATGGGAAGCTAAATCATGGTGCCTTGTCTTCCTCACTGCCCTGTGAATTACCTCAGCTCGTGGTAGTTTTGAAGCAGTTTTTCTGCTGTACAATGAGACTTTTTGGCTGTACAATGTATGGTGCAATCTCTCTACGCTCTCCTATTGAATATCAGATAAACATTTGGCACATTTGTTTGTTGACTTTTTTCTTTTCTGAGGTGTGCTTTGTTGACAAAACTACTTGAGCATCTGCTCGATATAAGAACAGCGCCTGACTGTAAAAGACTTAACAGATGTTATTAGTGTTTCATCACAAAGGCATGAAGGAATATTCATCTGCATATTTTTACAGTTATTAATAAATTACAGCAGCAGTCACCATACGCATTACTTTCAGTAGTTAGGCTAATGTTGAACATCCTTTTTCTGCACCTTTGGCCTTGTTTTGTTAATGTGAATAGGGATTTAATGATCTTCTATGAATGTTGTCATGGATGACCATTTGTTTTGTCCCTTGGTTGCATAAAATAATCATATTAAAAGTGCAGGAACATTACTGTTCATTATTCAGTGTTACCCTCATGCAAACAGAAATACATTAATTAGTTGCAAGGTTTTTCGTCTTTTACTTTTAAAGGGTTAACAAAGCAATCTCTTTCATGTAGTTTAGTTTACTTTGATTGGGTGCAACACTGCAACACACAACTGCAACGAATTGTCAGGTTTGTGTTGGCTGGTCTCATGGAAATGAGGTCCTTGCTGTTTCTTGTTGTACCTCACTTCCTTTCCCCTTTTTTCAGGGAATTAGCTTTGTCATGGTGAAACTGTAATGAGCTCTTGTTAAAATGACACACCAAGGCTACTAGACTCAGAGCAGCATTACACTACTCTCACCAGGAAAATAGGTCTTAAATTGACTTGTTTCAGGTATTAATCATGTTGCAGTTGCATTGACTGACGTGAAAGGAGAGGGGTTAAAAATCACATGTCTGCTACACAACATTTTTATTTTTTCTCAAACTTTTCCTTGTGAAATACTGTTTTACCTCCTCTCTAAATTTAGTTAACTGAACCTTAGAAGTCAAAATAATTCTTGAAATGCTTCAAAACTCCTAGACACATACAACCTGTGACCACAAGTAAACTTAATTTTAATGGCTCACAAGCCAAAACTTTGGAAACTACTGATACAACATAGTAAAGTGTACAGTACAACCTGCTACGCACAGTGCTACATGCTATATCTGACATTGTATTTTCATCACAAACCTTCAAAACATGAATTATTGTTCAAAGGAATATTAGTTAACGCTAAAAGTAAATAAGAATCATACTGACTGTTGCATCACTTTAATTGTTTAGTGGATGTGATCTCAACTACTTGTAAAAGCTGTTTGTAATAATATTCAAATTTTCTCATAATATAGCTGAATTGACAAAACTGGCAATAATGAATAGTCTGTCAGGGACAATGCAAAAGAAATTACCAATTTGTGCACATTATGGATAGATGTTACTCATAAATTAAACATGAAGACAAAAAATGTAATTGAAAATGTTTTCTATTTCCGTTTGGTGATTTGTAATGCATTAGGTGTTGACCTAAACTGATATTTAAGGCCAGATAAACTTGTACGCAGTTGCACTGTGGATGAATGTTTGTCTGTATAAAGTGATGCAATCATTCATTCAGCTCAGCAACACCTGAAAAAATGAAAATGATAACCATCGCTCAGCCTGTCTTTTCTAGTTCTGGAGAGGAAAATAACATGTCACACTGCATTTTTCTGCTTTTACAATCGGGTCTGATCAGAAAAGATTAGAGGAACTCATTTTCCCATGCTTGATAAACAAATCCATGCAAAGTTCTCAAGCGACACTGTTATTTTTGATTTTCAGTACACCTTTGCTCTGCAGGAATGGATTTTGACCCTGGTGATTCAACGAGTGAATCAGGAAGCCTCTGTAAGGACTCCTGTTGCAGATCTGATGAAACCAGAGATGGGAGTGAGGGGAGGGGTAGGACGAGGTTCTTTGATCTTCATCTACTTGAATGAGCACTGGCATAAATTGCAGCATCCACTATCAGTGGTGAAAATCAAATGAGATCTACAAAGCACAGGCCTAGTTCAGCTGATGTGCTCTAACTATTGGCAGGGTCCAGTGAGCTATCATTAACATCGTTGTAGTGGGTAGAGACAGATAAGACTGACAGATAGGCTGCAGAAATGAGATAGCTGATTGTTTATGTCCTTCTGATACTTGTCCTTCTATTTTGTCTTTCTCAACTAGCTTACACTCTGCATGGTGACAATGGGAGCTGTGTCTGGTGTGTGTATATTTTACAGGAAGATAGTGGCAGATAACAAACAGGCAGTGTGCTTTGTAGGTCAGCAAGTTTGGCAGCGAGTTCAACTACATCACTGTCAAACTATCATCATAAAACATCATCACACACTTTAAAGATTGTTGGCTGGCACACACTAGCCTGGAGCAAACTAACACAGCCACAGATGTATTATTTCCGGAGCAAAGAGTGATTTTCCTATGAGAAATCTACAATGTGGGGTGCCAAGAAAACTTTTATTTTCTAGACTCAAGCACAATCAATCTCAGCCATCGCCTTTCCCTGATGATGAAATCACAATCTGTCTCACTGAAATTTGGTTTGGGATTTTCCGCCTACCCATGTATATTCTGCACATCAATAAGACAATGTTGCTAGCTCCAAGGATTTATTTAGTGCAAACTTTATGATTGTGAGAGAGTAATACTCTTTTCCAGTGAAAAACCTCTCTCTAAAAATCTTGAGCATTCAAGGAATATTTTGAAGATGAAATGGAGACTCTTTGGTTCTTTTAGGTGAGGCGTGAATGCTAGAATCACAAAATGAAACTGCATTTTCAAATACACTTTGTTGTATATAAAATGCCTTTTAATACATCCAGGTTGGGTTGTTTTTTTTCAGGTTGAACATAATAGACCTTTTTAATTGCACTTAAACTACTGCTGACCTGTTGGTTTTTTAAAGAATCAGCATCACAACAGTACCCCGGGGATTTAAATGTGAGCCAGTGCTTGATGTGACTGAACAACATTTCAGCAACAAATGAACGACGTCTGTGTTCTGCTGGTTGTGGAGACAGTTTTCACAGTGTCTGGTCGCGCATTAAAATTCCAGTCCTGTAAAAGACACAAGTGTGGAGTGGAAAGATAACAAGCTCACTCCTAATCTCCCTAAATGTGTTTGAGCCAGGTGTTTCCTGTAAAAAAAAATGAGGACAACACAGCAAGATCAAAGCACATTGCTTCATAAATTCTGTCATCTCATTCTGCATTCAGAGTGAAATGACCTAAAAGCTATTTGCTATTTGCAAAAGAATTACAAAAATGTTTGCAATTTGATAGTGGAGTCAGAATTGACACTGACAAGGGCCTTGGTTAGGTTTGGGCTGATGGGATGTGTGCACTAAGCATTATTACTAGATGCAGTTTATGGATAGTACAGTGTAGCATCTGGAAACATTTAGAAAGTTACTCTCTTGAAGTCAACCTTGCCTTTAGAAAGGTCAACTGATAAATAAATGTGATGTTAACAGAAGTGGCTCTAAATCGTTTTTATCAGAAGATGCATGGCCACCATGGACACAGAATTGAGTGCGTCGTTTTTAGTGGGTGACACCTTAATCTGCAGCAACCACAAATCTTCTATTTTGGGAAGAATGGAGGGCTCTTTTTACACAGATTTCCTTACTATTCATTCAGCATGAGACATTTGAGAGTTTCTTTCCTGTCTAGTCTGGATATAACATCTTTGATAAAAAAAAAAAGGGAAAAAATGACTATCAATATCCCTCTGACCCATTTAAATCCTGAATTAATCACACCATGAATCAAGTCTGCTGGGGAGAATTTTTTAAATCTTCTGGCTGATAACATTAATTATCACATTAAACTGATGTTGTTTTTCGAGGATTGAACTCCTTTGTGCTTCTGTTAAAACAGAATAATCCAAGGCCTTTAACTCATATTTGTTTGGTCACATCATTTAACCAGAGAAGAATGGGTTTCTTACACTGAAGCTGTGCAGCTTGGTATACAGAAAGTCTTTAGTGAGGTTAGTTTCTATCTCAGAAAGAAAATTTCAGACAATGACTTTTATTCAAAACAGTCCAACATTGTTCAATGGATATGCATCATTGCACCTTTCAAACACTGCCTCTGTAATGAGAAATAGATTTGATTTCACACGGCAAAAATGACTCTAGTGTTGAGAGGAAATGCACATGCAACATGCTGCTTTTTCCCCAAAAAGCCAAATTAAATCAGGTCCTCTTTGCATTACACATTTGGTATCCTGAAAGCAAACAGTTGTGTTGTTTTGTGGAGGCAATACATGATGTTGATAGTTTTAATATTCAGGTCATATCCCAGCAGACATCTGAAATGGATGACCATATGATCCTGTCTGCACTGATTACCTGCCACATTGTTAAGTGATTACTAATAAGTTGTGTAAAGAGAATGAGTGTCATATCTGCAGCAGAGTCATCTCGATCCCCCCTGATGGAGATATCAACACAGCTGTCGGTTTTACAGCTCTTGTTGCTGGTATCCGTGCTTATTTGCACCTTGTTTATGAAGCTGTAAACTGATGTGACAGGAGGCAGGATGTATGTGTCTATCTTTTTGTCTGTATGTGTGTGTGCAAGCACTGTGCAAAATTATGTATGAGTGTTACAGTGGCTGGTCATGGAATCACAGGATTAAATACCCGTGGTTGGACACAGATTTGACACCAGTTGAAGTAGGTGTTCAGTTTTTCGAATGTCTACAGTATATGTTGACTGTTTTATATAAACAAAGCGTGCAGGCAACAACAGAATACAGTAGATAAATAAATTTTTTTTTTGACATTTTCAAAGAAAGAATTTGTGACTTTAAAGAATAACATAGCAAAAAATATGAAATTACTACAATGATGATTTTTAGGATTGTTCTGTATGCACATTTAACCAGCTGTGTTGCATGCATAATATTATTTTGACAGCTTTTTTCAATAATGGCTAACAAGCATTTATAATTCAAAGATTATTTTCTAAAGATTTATTTACATAATTATAGAGACAAATTGCTGATTGAAGTTGCATACATAGACCAATCACAGCTGACTCCCATCTCAGCAGGAAACCTATTCAGGTGTTCAATTTCATAATCATTTATTAAAAAGGGAACAAAAGGCACGGCAATGCTGAAAATCTAGTTTTAATTAACATTTGACTTGCAGTATTTGTGATTGTATGTGTGTGTGTGTCTGTGAACTAATTTGTTGGGCTATTTATACAGTTTTTCATTTCTCCGTGCAGCATTTCAAACGTGTTCCTGTAGTAGTACATTGTATAATGAGAAGATGTGTTATTGTAGTTTTTAACTGGACAGTTTGTTATAATGATACCGTAAAACATATTATATAGAAAGTATATTTCTTTTATAGGCAAGTATACTGGCCACCTTGCTAGTACAGGGTTCGGGGCCCTTTTGCCTTGAGAACTACCTTAATACTTTGTGGCATAGATTTAACGAGGTCCTGGAAACATTCTTGATATAATAGCATCACGCAGTTGCTGTAGAGTGGTCAGCTATACATCCATGATGTAAATCTCTCATTCCACCACATTCCAAAGTTGCTCTGTTGGATTAAGATCCGGTGACTATGGAGGCCATTTGAGAACCGTTAACTCATTCTGTCATTTTCAGGAAACCAGTTTGAGATGATCTGAGCTTTGTGACATGGTGCATTATGCTGCTGGAAGTAGCCATCAGAAGATGGGTACACTGTGGTCATAAAGAGATGGAAATTTTAAACAATGTTCAGTTGGTACTAAGGGGCCCAAAGTGTGCCAAGGAAATATGTTTTTTGAGGGCACAAAGGCCATATGCCAGGGCAGCAAGGCCATCAAATAAACCAAGGATCTTAAATCCACAGAAATTATTAATTTAATTTAAGATTAAAGATGATTTTATTTTTATTAAATTTTTTTCAAAGGTGTTAATGCTATGTTCTAACTTGTCAATAACCATAACCATTCATGCATAATAATTGTTCAACATGTCGAAAGTTTACTGTAGCACATCAACCTTTTTTTAATGTCCTGCCCCACCCAGGCTCGGTTCATGAGAACTGACATTGGCACGGGCATCAACTTTATGAATATAGCTAAACAGCCCGACTTCTCCCAGTGGTCCCGATGGCCAGTCTGACTGTGGTTTTCTTTTCTTATTTGTTCACTAATTTATCAGATATTCTTACCTCAAGTCAATCACCCTTCTTGTCTCAGATGTTCACTCAGTCACAGCTTTGAGCCATTGATGGCCAAATTCAGACTCTACCATCTGAATGTTGCAACAGATCGAGATTCATCAGCCCAGGCATTTTTCCAATCTTCTATAGTCCAATTTTGGTGAGCCCATGCCAATTGTAGCCTAAGTTTCCTCTTCTTCTTCTCATCTGACAGGAGTAGCACCCAGTGTGGTCTTCTGCTGCTGTGGCCCATCTGTTTCAAGGTTTGACATGTTGTGCTCTCAGAGATGCTCTCCTGCATGTCTCAGTTGTAACCCGTGGTTATCTGAGTTACTGTTGTCATCAGCTCAAACCAATCTGGCCATTCTCCTCTGACCTCTGCACTCAACAAGGCATTTTCAACTAGAGATTTGCAGCTCACTGGATATTTTCTCTTTTTCGGGCCATTCTCTGTAAACCCTAGAGATGGTTGTGTGTAGATCAGCAGTTTCTGAAATATTTAAACCAGCTCGTCTGGCACCAACAACCATGCCATATTCTTGACTTAAATCACCTTTATTCCCCATCCTGATGCTTTCCATGTCCATATGCCTAAATGCATTGAGTTGCTGCCATGTGATTGGCTGATTAAAAGCGTTATTTGCGTTAACAAGCAGTTGTACATTGGCCAATGAGTATATATGAGGTTATTGTGTTATTGGTAAAAGTGTTCTTTTGGGGAGAAATATCAGTGGTGGACAGTGATGGGCTTTTGAGATACATATTTGAAGTAGTTAAGTTTAGTAGTTTAGGATGTTTTAGTTATTTATGTTTAAAAAGTAAACTGAAATGATACTAGCAATTCTCAGAAACTGTAAATATAACATCTTGTTTTATTTTTTTTCTACCAGGACATTTCTTATAGAGCTCCACTAATTAATCCTGATCATTCTGAACTTTTTCTATCACCTCTTCATTCAGATATGAGCACCTTGGTCCGTCAAAGGAAAGTCATTCAAAGCCGTTCATGCAGTAAACAACCAACAACAAAAATGTGGGTTTGCTGATAGTGTTGAATAGAAATACCATTTCAAACACAATACAAAGATGAAAGATTCCTATTTCCATTCAAATAAAATGAATAGTGTCTAAGGGGCCTTTGCAAATATTGCCACTTTGCTCTGCTCGGTCCCATCATGATGCACATAAACATAGTGGTTGTTTTTTAGACAAAATGAATGCTACGGCTTGATTTGATAAATGCTTGTGTGCTGCTTAAAGCATCTGAATATCCTCATCTATGGGAAATATCCAAAATGGGTGAACTGAGGTGACAGCTTAGCCAGCTTGTTTACCAGGCAGATGGAAATTCTGTTTTCTATTTATGCTGGGCATGACACACCAACCCCCCGAAGCAACTTGGAGAGTGGGAGAGGGAGGGGGCAGAGGAAACGCAGTTGTTTGACAGTGATTATTCTCTCTTAAGTAGAGACTTGTTAGCATTAGAACTGTTTCACTGCAGCTGTTTAGGCCTTTCTCTCACAACTAGACTGTCCTTAGTTATGAGGGGAAGTCCTGACACTCACAGAATCCCTTTTGACAAATTGAGGCCACTGGGAAATAAAATTGCAGTGGTGGGTACAGAGCTATGACATACTGCAGCAAACCAAGTGCCTGGACTGTTAACAGTATGTGTGACCTCACACTGAAGTCCACTCTAGCATCCATTCAGCGTGCCCCCTCTCCCCACTTCATCCCTTCCCTGCCTCCCCAGGCCCTGGATTAGGGTTGTTGTGAGTCAAGGAGCTCCTCCAGATCTGCCAGTTTTTTCACAAATTGACTTCAGGACCCTGCCAGGGAATGTAAGCTCTAAGCGGCCAACTTTTAACTGATACAAGGCACTATGTTGATTGGTCATGACAGCTCATTGTGAATCAGGGAAAACTTGCATTTGAAATCACAGTAATTATAGGTAGAACAGCCAGTATGTGACACATGTGTCTCATGGGCAGCATGGGAATACAGTGAACAGACTGTCCTTCAAATTTAGAAAGCTGCTAAAGACCCTGGTGGTGCTTGTGAGCATCTGCCTTGCTCAAGTGTCCTTGAGCAAGAAACTTAAACTCTGACCCTGCAGCCAGGCTTCACTGTGGAGCAAAAAGAGAACTTGAAAAATAATGTAGCCATGAATCACATTCTTACTGCAATTCCCGTTAATCGAGATGCCACAGATTTGCCCTCTTTAATAAAATTAAATTCTTTTGTTGAGTACAGCTGTGATATTCAATAAGAAACAGGTGGGGTGACCCTGGGTGGTTCAGCAGAAAAATCTACGCTCTTATCATGACTCAACATAATAGCTGAATGAAAATGTGTATTAGGAAGCTCAGCTTGACTTAACATTCAAATTGGTCTCCTCTATCAAAACAGTTACAAAGCATTATCATTTTTAGGGAGACATATGATAAGTGTGCACGTGTGCGTAGGAGCTGGTTGCATGTCAGTCCTGTGTGAGCTGGAATGGGAGAGCTGGTCCTTCAGCTTTAAGTAGGAGGTTATATTAGGAAAACTGCATATCCTGTACAGATTCACAGTGATAGCCTGTGGGGCCTGACAGTGTGGTGTTGCCTCTAGTAGGGTGAAAAGTTATGATGGTTCTGGGTGCCGACAGATGGGAATAAAAATTTTAAAAAGGAAAAGTGAGGGGTGTTGATGATGAAAGGAGCAGGGGTGGTGCAGCACTTTTGCTGGGGGCAGTCTTTTTTCAGGGGATTTGACACCGTGCACCCACATCTGTTTATACAGACATTCATCCCACTGCTAGAGAGAAAAAAAGTAATCTAACTAAATAACAACAAAGCCTTCATTGTTTCCCGTCACTGACCACGATATCTACTACAGAGCTTATGAGACAGACAAAAGAAATGAGACTTATTTCATGAACCATCATGGGGTATAAATGGATAAATTGCTCTTAAATGAAATAAATCCATTCATAGGCTGTCAGATTGAACACATGAAGGACCACTGTGAAATCATCCTTTTCAAAAATGGACATCAACATTTTTCCAGCAAATTATTACTAAAAGCCATGCTGTGAAGTGCTGTCTTCCTCTTCTTCCTTTATGAGCAGTGTTTTGTTATAAGCAGTGTTTCATTGGTAGTAATGGTGGTGCTGGTGATCACACAGCTGCTGTAGGCCAAGATTATTTTGTGGTGTTGTGTTCTTGTGTCAAATTGCATTTTAGGCCTGTAATATTGATTTTGTGTGGCGCTTAATATTACTGGCAGATGGCCAATTTCTCATCATTCTCTCTGATACTGAGACAAAGACTGAGTCAGTGTGTGAGTGTCCATTATTTGTAATTTTATACATTGAGAGGTACTGTTCCCAAGACGAGATCATAGCCCAGACCAACTAGAAATCCCAGGCATCACAGGCAGTGACATAAGAGGGATTGCATGCATACCATTATTAAGTTTCACTGCCTAAAAGACTCATCTTTGTTGTAGGCAGAAATAAAAAGCTGCCATTACATCATAATGTCACTTGTATGTAACAGATTTTACATTTTCACTGCTATTGACCAACTTTTGACAGATCCTCTAGAACCTTTTACATAGTTATCAAAATGTCATTGAAATAAAGTTTACAATCTAAAAACATTTTCCCCAAAATCTTGTCAATATGTAATAGATTGCTCCTGCTGTCTTTCTAGCTGGGTACCATCTGCGTATGTTTAAAATTTCATGTGCTTCAGATATTTCTCGATCACAGTGCAAGAAGTCGTGGTTTGCAAGTTTGTCATAAGCCGGCAAGCAATGCTGGATGAGGTTTACCACACACCACAAATGTTTTACATTCACATCAGATTGCCGACCGTGATTAACCCAACATGTGTGCTTTCACTGTCAGCAAAAATGCAGTCAGTTCAACACAGTAATGGTGACATCCCTACAGAGCAAAAACACATAAACTAGTCAATAGTTATTACAATAATTTTTTATTGTATTTATATTTCCTTTAGAACTCTTTACACCCCACCACAACACTGGAATAAATGCTAACAACAAATACTCTCACAACTACACACACACAGCTGCTCTGATTTCCAGCTACTCTGGGATCTACAGTACAACAGTGCTATCAGTGAGCCACATGCTTTGTAAGATATTGTGTTGTCATGCCAAAAAAGACATAACATTATTATAGTATTTAGCATCATTATAGGTGCTTTACCTCTTCACATAAGCAACAGAAATGTTTCCTTGTTTCTGCAATTTACAGGCCACCGTGAGCCGCGTTAGATACCTGGTTGTTTTTATTTATTTATTTATCATGAACAAAACAGCACAAACCTGTCTCTTTAACAACAGCAATGGGTACTCATCCAGAAAAGAAAGCATTAGACTATCCTGTTTAAAAGCTGCTTGCCTTTCTTATCCTAATTCTCAGACAGACTGGTAAACATAGCTGTGTTCCGTGCAATTCACTGATTTAACGTTGCATAATTTTAAGCTACCAACATTTTCAAAAAGTTACACATTACTGTTTGGGGCTGTGTATGAATGTGCAACTCTAACCTATTTTCTGCCAGAAAACTTCTTGAGAATGCTACTTTGCGTGGGTAGTGAACTGAAAAAAATACACAAGGGAGTACTTTGCTGTCATAGACTGCACACAGGTTTACCCTCTTCACCACAGTGCACATGCCTTTGCTGTTATCAGCTGTGAAAGATCTTGACATGCAGACAGCAATGTGGATTACCTACAGTAAGACAAACACTATCAAGCCTTGCTCAAAAGTCATGATAGAAAGATATCATGTCGCCTAGACACAACTAGAGCTACTTCAGCTATCAATTATTTAAAAAAGGATTTAATTGATTAAACATTTAATCAAGTGGTTTCCAAGCTTTTTGGCTTGAGATCCCCAAGTGAGCTTGTGACCCCACTTGTGACCACGTAAAAGTAATAGTTTATGAAAAAATAAACATAATTTGGTGTAACAGAGATAGATTTTTTTCTTGCACTTTTGTTGTTAATAAAACTTAGAACTTACATTGTGACCCCTTGTTGGCATCACTTCCTTGGGTGTAAATCATTGGGAGCCAATGATTTACACTCATCAGCCATAACATTATGACCACTTACAGGTGAAGTGGATAACACTGGTTGTCTTTTACTATGGCACCTGTCAGTGGGTGGGATGTATTAGGCAGCAAGTGAACATTTTGTCTTCTAAGTTGATGTGTTAGAAGCAGGAAAAAAGGGAAATAATAAGGATTTGAGCGAGTTTGACAGGAACCTATTTGTCATGGCCAGATGGCTGGGTCAGAGCATCTCCAAAACTGCAGCTCTTGTGGGGTGTTCCCAGTCTGCAGTGGTCAGTACCTATTAAAAGTGGTCCAAGGAAGGAAAAGTGGTGAACTCTGGCCTCCAAATCCCCCAGTTCTCAATCCAATCGAGCATCTGTGGGATGTGCTAGACAAACAAGTCTGATCCATGGAGGCCCTACCTCGCAACTTACGGAACTTATAGGATCTGCTGCTAATGTCTTGGTGCCAGATACCTCAGCACACCTTCAGAAGTCTAGTGAAATAGTGCCTTGACGGGTCATGGCTGTTTTGGCAGCAAAGGGGGACCTACATAATACTAGGCAGATGGTCATAATCTTATGACCTATCGGTGTAGTCCATCCAATATCACCAAAAATGGTTAAAATTTTTTTTAAAAATAAATGCCACTTTCAATTTACCATAGCCCAAGGTGACATCTTGAAATTGTTTGTTTTGTCCATCCAACAGTCCAAAACTGAGCTGATCAATATAAAACAGAGAAACGTTTGACAGAAGATGTTTGACATATTTGCCTTATAAATTGCTTTGACTGATTGTAAATGTTTGTTAATTTTTTTAAAATTGTTTCAGCACTAGACAAATACCAACAGTCAATAGTTCAGTAGTTTTTGTTTTTATGTGCATATATAATGACCATTTTCTTCACCTGCAGTGCCTTGTCATTCTTCATCTTTAGGCTATAGTAGACTGACAGGGGAAATTCAGGGGTAGCCCAGAGAATAAAAAACACCACTTTCTCCCAGTCATTTCAGGCGAACATTTGATTTAGTGAAGTTAAAATGGCAGCGAGTGAAGCAAGACTCAGAGTATGCAGGATTCTCTCAGGACATCCTTATCATCTATTCTTTCATTTGTCCAAGGCAAGCTTTGAGACCCAGAAATTCAGGGGATTAATGTCTGCTGTGATAACCGACAGGATGTGTCGTTGGACTTGAGGCTGCAATCCACAGAACTGCTGAACCATGGCGGCCTTGCAAAGCATTTCATTTATATTTCAGGAGTGAAATAAAAGGAAATAACTAAATCAAATGAATGATAAATGAAAGGGCGAGGATAATAAAAACAGTCTGTGTACTTTTAAATGCTGACTGTGTAGGCAAAATAAAAAGTAAGAAATGGGAGTGGAGGCACAAGGAATGAAAACCTTATCCTTTTTGCAAAAGCAGAGCCACTTGATTCATCAACAGAGGTGGTCAGAGGGCCCTCATCACCACCAGGTGGGTTTCATTAAGTTGTCATCCGCGGCTGCAGCAAATGCACTGTTTGGGTGTTGGTCACTCTCCAGGGTGCAGAAATTCTCCACATTGGCTGTGTTCACTGGAGCTGGTAGTGGAAATCTACTGAACCTGCAACATGGTCTCTCACCACATGCATATTCCACCTATCTTAATGTGGGATTAGATTCAGACTGTTGCTAAATTCTGAGTATTGATTGGTTAGTTAGTGAAGCTCTTTTGCAAGATAGATCACCTCAGAACTATTAGATACAGTATATACAACAGTTAGCACACACAAACACACACACACACTACTGAAAACTAGGGGTGTGTGATCTCTCATTTTAAATGTGATATTGTATGTTATATGTGTTAATGTCCACCTCGAAGGGCATTCAAAGTGCTTTACGTAAAGCATTATGAACATTTAAACTGGAAACCAGTAATCCCCTGTTTAGAGTCGGTCCTTTAAAGCTAACCTATTAATTGACTGAACTTCTTTATTGATTATTAAATAAAATACATACTAGTAACTGGTAACTAGCAGTCTGAACGGCTCTGCTGATGAGGGATGGTAACGAGATGTTGTGGTGTCGCTCACACTGTAAATAGGTCTACACACTATTAGGCTCCCACCTGAGCATCTAGCCCATTTCACATCACTGGAGCCAAACTGAATGTGCCAAACACACATTTTACCTACGTCTGGTAGTGATGCATTACCAAAAGGTGTCGGTAAAAACTATGGAAAATTTATATTTTTTAGACGATAGTCTTAAAAATATAAAATGGTGACCCACTAGTATTTACAATCTCATAAGTTGAAATTTTCTGAAAGCTGAAAGTTGTGATTTGTGTGCTGATGTTTTCTGAAATGGAATTCTATACATAAGAATCTGTCACCTTTGTCGTCTCATTTCTTGTTCCTCCGCATGGCGTTGAAAGACAAAGTAAGTCAACATTTCTTGGAAAGAAGTGAAGAATGACAAGAGAACAACGAGGAGCGTTTTGGCGTCCATGTTGCCTTTGCTTAGTAGCATGTTCTTGCAATTTACCACTTGAACCCCAAGTGTTTTGTCTATACGACCATATCATAACCACAAACTCATATGTTCCATCTGAAGGCAGCATGTCTCTGCAATTTAGATGGCAAGGTCTTCAAATACAGGTACACTGACGCCCTCTAGATATCAGAGATGACTATCTGACCTTTTCGTTTAACTTACAGAGATGAATGTGATAGCTGCCTTCAGTGATGAATCAAATGGCACTATGGTAAATGATGTCTAATGGTTTAAAGGCAGAGGGTGCAATGTGAGGGTATGCGATATCTCCATTAAGTGCGGATAGCTTGATTTTCTACAGTGTTTTATAACAGAGGTGGGCCACATGGATTTAAACAAAGACCACCTCCATTAACATCATAAATATAATATAATAATACCCTTCTATAAAATTAAACAATAACTTTCAGGGAAAAACACTAAGTCTATATTTAATGAGTGTGACTTTTGGTTAGGAAGTCATCTACTAACTCATCTCATCACAAGATGTGACGCTACAGCATATAGGTGGCTTAAAACTGTGACTAAATAATTTCTTTGGATAGTGTAGATAGTATAGTGGAATGCATAATGGTATTATTTCAAAATGACAGCAAAATCCATCCTTCTAAACCTGAGAATTTTTTGTGGATGCATTGGAGGTGTATCCTAGCATGAACATTAACGTCATATTTTGGCAGACATGGAAAAAAAGCAGAAAAAACTGCACAGAGAAAGAAAAGCAAATAGTCAGCATTGAAAATATTAAATTTGTATGTTGCCATTGGCCCCTTAACTGAAGAGGAATAAATTCACGGCTGTGGAGCTGTGTAAAAATAAATAAATAAAAGGAATGGTGAACTGATGATTGAAGCAATTAGCGCCATTTAATTTAATTGTCCACATAATCCCATTTAATTGCCCCGCTCATGCATATCAATCCATTGGGTCTAAGAAAAGGAATATGTTTACAAACGGTGAATGTCACTTGAGCCTTGTATAAATTGATGGTGGTGACATTACAATGCATTTCCCATAATAAGCAATTTATTCTCCAACTGAGAAAGATTATTTGAAAACAATCAGTATATAGGAATATCTGTACTATAGATATGAAATACATGCCTGCCACAAACTACCCTAACTGTATAAGGTTATGGTCACAAACGTTTTGCACTTTTTATAATACACCTTTG
Source organism: Micropterus dolomieu (assembly GCF_021292245.1). Taxonomy (NCBI): domain Eukaryota; kingdom Metazoa; phylum Chordata; class Actinopteri; order Centrarchiformes; family Centrarchidae; genus Micropterus; species Micropterus dolomieu. The sequence goes on along the minus strand of NC_060166.1, from coordinate 27,563,877 downwards.
CAGAAATTCTTCTATTTTTTGTGACAGGAATATTGTCTTCCTTGAAGCAAAAAACGTGGTCTTTATTTCACCATGGCAGGAATATATACCTTCCACCTTAAAAAACACTTTATTTCCCCTCATTTGTATCCCTCATTTGCATGGTGTGAAGTGCAGTCATTAAAAACTAACCTGTCATACCAAGCCCAAGAATCCAAGTGTGTGTATGCATCACTGTGCTCTTGACTACACAAGAAATACAGCAGGTTTCATGAGGAAGGATTTGGCAAGCAACATTGGCTTATTTTCAGGATCCGCCGGGGCATTAGATGTGATAATACCACAGTGACATAATTTGATAAACTTAACTGCATCATAATAACCACTCTGTGCACAGACTTGTTTTGTTTACGGGGTCTCCTCAGATGTACACAGAAACAATGAAGACCGTGTTGCAGCAAAGCATTGAGGTTTGTCTTCACTAATCACACTGCCAAGGCTGTTGATTACGTCAACAATAATCAATGTGACATCCTAAATAGAGAAAATGAGAAATGAAAATTCGCATCTTCTGAGGAAGATTTTTACCCATAACACACTCACTGACCAAATGATCTAAGATTTTATTTGTGAAGACTTATAATTACATTTTTAAGCAGCAGTAAATCAGGTGTGTCCATGTTTGTGGTTGCGGCTAGCTATTGGAAAGAGATCAGGATGAAATATTGGTATTGCTGCTCTGGGCTGAGAAGATGCTTGTTTCAGCATGTCACCCTTCCTAACACAGTCCCAATCAATGCTGCCTTGACAAATCTCCCCCAGAGTGGGAATTATATTTTCAAGTGCTTGAAGGGCATTTTCTCACCCTGGCCCTCACAGTGACCCAGAAAGGTTGTAAATGTGAGCTCCGGCTCACATTTACAACCTTTCCACACCACATGACACATATAATCCACTTTGTATTCACAGACTGACTCGAGGGTGTCATGAAAAGTGATCTTTGCTCACGTATATCAACGTGGCTATTCAATACATTTATCATGAGAGTTGACAGTGTGGGTGAGCTGATTTCTGTTACTTTTACTTAGTATACAGAGTATATTTCCATCTTTTAGTCAGTGCTTTGCAGGTCAGCTGAACATGCAAATATGTAAAATGTGTCTACAGGTAAGCATTCAATTCAACATGTTTTAAGAATAAATACTGAATAGGAGGTTTTCAATAAATGAATCAGGAATTGATATTAACTTGGGTTTAAATGTAACCATTCTTTAAGCAACTGCTTAAAACATTAACACAACTACCTAAGAAATTATTTATAAAGTGTTACCTAATTTACTCATGTGAGATGCAGATTGTTTATATATCTTTCCTTCACCAATTAAATAATCACAGATTACCAATTAGTATAAAACTCTTGTATAATGTAATGTTCATTTTTCATTCAAGTAGGCAGTGCTTAGCCAAATGATAACTAATCCTTCCCTTCATTGTGCTGAAGAACTAGGCTTGCAAACTTTGCTTATTAGACAGATCAAACAGCAACAATCCATCCCTATCTAAATGTGTTGAATGTTATCTCTAATCTGCATTTCACTACAAAGCAAATCCAAACATATATGAACAACATTCATCTCACTGGTCAGGAAATCACCAACATCCCAGTGAGCTGCTTTTCAGCCCTAATTGGCTGTGGTTGTTGTAGCTGAAGAAACTAGAGTCATTTAGAATAGTTTGTAATGAGGATGCAATTGCATTTATGGAAGAGTTACTTTTAAATCAGTGGACAAATAATATTTCCCTCTATCCTCTTGGTGTTGATTATTGTTACGAATGAACATAAACATTCTGCTTTAGCCTGTGACATTTTCAAAAGCCTACAGACTTAAAAAATATGCCTGTGTGTCTCCTCACATTTCTTATATTTTGACAGTTACTACAGATTTTTCACAGCTCACTCTGTGCACATGAGTGCACCTGAAGTGTGGGCATATAAGTGAATGTTCTAAAGCCTTTGACCCATGATGATAAGCCGGCCATGTGAGCCAGTTTTGATGTTCATATCTTTTCTTTCTGTTGGCAAGTTTGCCTCTCCCTAGAATATTTGGCACATGCTAACCTTTGACATGAGAAGAATTCAGATGTCAGATGATGACTTTGGGGTGAGAAGGGCAAAATCATCCATTCAAACTCCCTTGTCCCTCAAGCACTATCAAATGCAGCAGTATGATATGCAGCTGTAGCATTTCACATCTGGACATTTAGCATTGAAATTAAAATATATGTTTACACACAAAAGTGTTTTAATTGCATCTAGCTGAAGCCCATGAAAAGAAATGACATAATTCATATCATCAATTATCCAATCTGCCAGAATGATAGACAGAAATGCCACAATAAAATTTAGTCACACACATTTTGTAAATAGTGAATAATGTCCTCCAGATTTCTGCTTCAAAATACTTTTATTTTTATAAATAAATAAAATCTAAGGGTGGCAGTAGCTCGGCCTGTGGGGCTTGGCTTAGGAACCAGCGCGGTGCAGTTGTATATAAGTGCCAGTTCTCCTCCTGGGCACTGCCGAAGGTACCCTCGAGCAAGGCCCTGAACCCCTAACTGGAAGCCGCCTTGCTGTTACATCTATCCATACGTAAACATGTGGATAGGTCCTGTTTCCTCATGTGTGTGTATTTTGGACCTCTGTGTGTGTATAATAATTAGGGGTGTATTGACATCTGGATATTTTCTGGCATTTTATCGATATCGATAATTAGATGATATTTGGTCTTCAAAAATGTGTTTGTAAAAGTCTAACTAACTAGCTCGCCCTTGGGGCTATATGTAAGTTTTTCAATGAAATTGCTTATTAATAAATCAAATTTTCATTGCCTTATTGTCAATGGGCTCAAAACTCATTTAGAAATGAAGCACACGCCTGTTTTCTCTGTTGCTTGAATTAGCCACTATTCTGCTATAAATGAGCCTCTGTCTGACTACAGCAACAACACCGCAATGACTTCTAGTCCACTAACACCATAAAACATGGACTCCAACATAAACTCCATGTAAGGATAAAAACAACAATAAAGATTTATGCGATGAAGACTGTCAGAATAGTTACACCGAGCAGTTGCTAACGTTATTCGATGCAAAGTTGTATCGCTTTTCACATTACTTCACCAGCTAACACAACCCATATTACTATCCTGTGTTCTTGCAAGGATGTAACTGTACAAAACAAATGTGGAGCGATTTGTTTACAAGCCTAACTTATAGTGATACAGGGAAAAGGCAGACAGCATTAGCACGGATCCACAGCTGTTTGCTTCGTAACGTTCAATTTAGATTTATTGTGGTTTTACTGATACTCAGGTATACAGCTTATCCACTTCTGAGTCGCTGTAACTAACATGACCCACATAATATAAAACACTGCAACAAAACGGCGACAACAACAAATAGGAAGAGCCATCCACTAACACTACAGTAAAGTTACTTACTGCGGTCTAACTGTTATAAAGTAGGGTGACCAGATGTCCCCGTTTTCCAGGGACAGTCCCCGTTTTTGGTGACCTGTCCCCGTCTGAAGCCTGTTTTTAACTGTGTGTTAATCATAGACTGTACAAGGTGTTAACAGACATCAGATCAACAATCAGATTTTACGTGGCCAGAAACGTCGTCCGCGGGAGCACGTGCAGCATGTAACGTTATTGGCCAGTTTCTTTACATCTACAGCCGCTTTTATCTGGATCAAACAGACATAACGTGCAAATAAACATAATTTTTTGTCGCAAAGGTATGTCTTTGTGATACTTTAACGGTAATTTTAATCACAATTGTGGCCAAACAAGTGTTTGCATTTTATAGTGTAACCAGGTCTGACCTCCATCCATCCATCCATCTTCATCCGCTTATCCGGGATCGGGTCGCAGGCAGATCTGACCTTTACGTGATTATAGGCAATAATAGAAGCCTGTTGCTGCTGATGGAATATGTGTTTGGTAAGCGTGTGTCTCATAACATAAAACAGGGGCGGCTGTGGCTCTGGAGCGAGAACGGGTTGCCCATTAATTGGAAGGTCGGTGGTTCAATCCCTGGCTCCTCCAGGCTGCATGTTCCACCATAGAATGTTAATTTCTGTGTGAGCTGTGTTAGGCTCAGTGAATGAATGTGTGTGTGAATGCAGATGTGGTGTAAAAGTGCTTTGAGTGTTTGAAAAGACTCAAAAGGTGCAATACAGAGCATTTAGATTATATATCCTTTAGAAAATGTAATGTAGCCTATAATTAACGTGACTTACTGCTGAGTTATATATAAAATAAAGACATGATCTCTTTTGGAATTATCCTTATTAGTTTACATTATTTAACTTGCTGTGTACCAACCAATCGAGTCCTTTTTACCAGTTAAAATACCTTTAAATGGCCAAAACAACACATAAAATGCATTATTCTACTTGCCAGAATGTGATTGCAGCCTCTGCTAATTGACTGAAAGGTAGATTCTGCCCTGAAATGACTTCATTATATTCAGGAGGGTTATATTTGATAGATTATAACTCACCTAGTACTTTTTACCTCTTAAAATACCTTTAAACGGCCAAAACAACACATAAAATGCAATATTCCACTTTCCAGAAAGTGACTGCAGCCTCTACTTATTGGCTGAAAGCTAGTTTCTGCCTCAAAATGACTTTCAGAAGAGTTATGTTTGACAGATTATGAAAGAAAAATTGTCCGCCGGTTTCATTTCATAGATAATAACATTATATTTTTGACATACTGACCACCAAACCAAAAATGTCCCCGGTTTTCATTTCAGAAATCTGGTCACCTTATTATAAAGTGTGACACAATCTCATTATAATATTCATTCAAGTTCACTAACCGTTTCATATCATCCAGTACATTTAGCTGTGCTGACACCTCTGGTGAAAGATACACTTACTGAAGTTACTGAAATGCAGCATGTGACCTGTAGCACGTTGGCTAAATGCAGTATCACACACCTGGTTGCAATCTTAAAACAGCACCGCAAGTGGCCGCTGAAATCTACATAATGCACCTTTAATAGGATATAAATATTTGCTAACTAATGACATTAATGGACACAGGTCATATTTCCATCACCAGTGCAAGTATTACTGACATCACACAATGCAAGTATGAGTAAACCAGTTCATCTGTCTCTATAGCTGTGAGTTCTGTCTTACCTGTTGTTGTTATGGCTTTAAGTCTGTCATCATCATTGTAGCGGTGTTTGTTTTTGTGCTGATACCTTGGTTGGTTTAGGCCTGTCATGGACAGCTGTCTCCGGAAGCATTTCATATTCTTGATATTCTGTGCGGTGGTGACTTTACGGCAACCAATTTTCAACAGACAGTTTGTAGGTGGTGTCTTTTGAGTGAAACCTGCAAGTGAGGCTGGTGGTGTCAGTTTCATCTCCTGGCGCTGTTTGTTCAATCATGTTCACTCGACTTTTCAGCCTGTTTAACTCTGGCACATGCACGTGTACTACATGCAGACACACAATGCAGCGAATGCACAGACATGGTGTTTTTGATAGTTTTTTGCAAAGTGAGTAACTTAGCCTACTTGATAATGTTTGCTCACACATCATTAAAACAACAATTAAGATATTACACCCCTACCCCTACAGAGAGAAAAAATGTATTTCCCCTAGAGATATTAATAAAGTTTTCTTCTTCTTCTTTTGTTTTTATTTTAATTAAGGCCTTTAAAAAGTATTAAAAAGTCTTAATCGCCATTTAACAAGATATTAAATTTATATTTTTTCTATGTGAAAATCATGTTTGTCCAAAAGTTGCTAAAAGTGTAGGTGAACGTATTTATTTATGATGCATAGCCAAAAATACTAGACAGGCAGTGAGTAGCGACTGTGTGATTCATCTCTGTTAGGCGCAGGGATCTACCATGCACCTATTTCTCTCTTAAACGCTCCAAAAAATAGATCCGTATGAACCGGGAAATTATTTACGAGTGCAACCAACCGTAATCTCCCACCCCGCCAGACCCTCAATGCTAATCGTCCAAAACATAGTCGAATGGCGATCAGGAGTAACGGGATTAACCCAGTTAGTAAGTTATATGGGCCTACTATTATACTTTATGTAAATGCTCCGTATTTGTATAGCGCCCCTCTAGTCTTTTCGACCACTCAAAGCACTTTTACGCTACATCTGCATTCACACACATTTATACACTGAGCTTAAGTGCTCAAACAGAAACTAACATTCACACACGTTCATACACTGGCGGGGTTCAGTATCTTGCCCAAGGACACTTTGACATGCAGCTTGGAAGAGCCGGGGATTGAACCGCTGACCTTACGATTAATGGGCAACACGTTACATCTCCTGAGCCGCCCGACATTTGACATATGACATTATAATGTATACATTAATATAAAACTTACAGTTTAGGCCTACTATTAAGTTAACAATATACTTTTAACTTAATATTATTACTAATACAGTCATTCAGACTAGTTCCTCCTCCAGGTTGTGCCTGTGCTACACCGCCTACACTACTTACGTTATTCATCACTCAGTTTATTCTCTTCATCTTTGTTCCCTCCTGGCCTATTTGAATTTTGTTGTATTGATCAAGTGGTCGATGAAAGTTATCACACATATCATTGCAGGCAAGCTCACATTATCTACCAACTAAAACACAAAATTACACTGTGGTTCACATGATTTGCTGTAATGTTGCATACATAAATGTCATAGCCTATGTAAGACAGTTGCTTTTCGCAGGAAATCTGACCAATCCTTCACGTAGAAAACAGTTGGCCAATACAGGCTATTATAGGCAACTGAGAAAGTTGGTGAATGCCTCAATTTTTAGGTGGCGTTAGAACCTGATGACATATAGGCAATAAATATGTTATAAATATATTTAAATTCCTTATAAAAACTCAAAAATGTCCCTTTCAAAGGTGTGTGGCTGATTTAATCGGTTAAAGCTCAAAGTGGCGCGGCAGTCTTAAAATATGTTGAAAAAGTCTTGAAAAGGTCTTAAAAAGGTATTTTACTTTACTTTACTTTTATTTTACTTCAGGATTCCTGTATATACCCTGGAGAAGAGACATGGTGTTCTCCACACTTGGAGAAAATTTAAGTGAAATTAAATATTGCAGGAAACCAGCATTGTGCTTATGATGTGCTGCCCAAGTGAATATAATATGGTACCATTTAATTCAGGGCTTATGTTCTTGCCAGTCGGGGAGTTAATAGCATCATTTGAATTACATTTTGTGATCCCCCATCACAATCTTGGGGAAGGTCAAAAAGGGATTTTTTTTTAACTAAAATCTTACCCTCGCCCAGACTGCTTGAGAAAGCCTAATCTCAAAGTTGCCTGAGTTATTAAGCATAAAATATAAATTCTATTACAGTTACACTATAACCTACACGTTTTGAGAGTAACTGAGATTGAGACATTCCTCTGAAAAAGAACAGATATAGCTCTACAGTAAAAACCCTGTGTGGAAGCTCTGTAGTGCTGCAGTGACCGATCAGAGATTGTAAAGAGGAATAAATAGAAGAATGTCATGACCTGAATGTAGGGCAGTTCAGGAGGGGATGAATTTAAAAGCTTAAACCTGACAACTAAACCCTTGTTTCACCCCCTGAAAATGATGGTGCAGCTGCACGCAAATGAAAACACCGAGGCTGCCAACCACACTCTTAAACTTTCAAGGTGATACCTGATTCTTTGTATCAGCAGGAAACTGTTGCCAAGGAAACAGAATTACTTGACTGTTGATAAAGAATGTCAGGCAATCAAGAGGGAGCTGGAGGCGCTGAAGCACACTCTGATAGGACGGCACCTCCACCTCTTCTCTGAACAAGGATGTGGGAAACCTGACACTCTTTCTGCTATTCTATGGATACTGGTCAAATCAACTGCGATCAGCGTCGCATCACTGTTGTTGTCTTAATGTCTCTATCAAAGCATGACTGCTTCAGTAAAAGCGATGTAAATAACAGCAATGAAAATTATAATGACATTAGTCATTACCTGGCAAAAATAGACCTTTGAAGGTCACCTGCAAGTCAGAGCCAGTTTTACAGAGAGAGGCAGCTTGCAAAATGTCAGTGTGTCATTCTCTGAAGACTTCAACTGAATAGTCAGTGAAACCAAAGATCTATAGAATGACATTTTTCTTTTCCCTTTTTTACAGTGCGTTGGCTGCACAGTTTCAGGGGAGGGCTGTCAAATCTGCACACACAAGCCTCTTGTCTTTATGTAAAACTTTTTGAGTAGGAATGCTCTTGTCCCCTCAGTGGTCAAGTGAATGTAATCTGGCTGAGAAATATTTGGTACAAACTCTGTTTTAGAGGCAGTTATATTTTTTGACTTGCTATATACTGCACTCCCAGGGAGAGATGTGTAAACAATGCGTAAGTACAAAATCCATGCCTATGTTGTTTCCCACACATAAACTGGCATTTATAAATATGCAGTGAGAAGTGCCCCTCAGGCTTAATGATCTTGTTTTTTTATTAAAATGTCGGCCAACAAAATCGCGCCCCTCTGTGCAGTCACTGTATCACACCCGCTTACCAACTGTGCTACATCACATGTTTTGTTGCTCTGATTGGTTGTAAGTTTATCCAATTGCGCCCAAAGGCATTGTGCCCGTTGATAACTTCCCTTGAAAATTAAGACTGAACAGAGAGCGAATTAGTCTGATGATACCATTCTAGCGGTAATGTCAAATGTATATGCAAATTCATAAATACTTTCATGGATGAACACGTGATAATATCAGTAATACACTTTTATTTGATTGAGCCCACGTATTTAATTTATATTCTGATGTACATGTTCTACTGCCTATACATACACAAAAATACATGTTTTAATGATGCATCCATATTACAAGTTTTGTCTTTTTGTTCCTGTAAAATGTACATTTTATTCAGGTTATTAACTGAAGAGAGATTTTCACAAGATTCACAGACCGGCCCTTTAAACAGTGGCAAATAAATGAACCAACATGCATACATTTACCATAATTACTCAATAACCGAGATGTACTGAGAATGACATTTTTTTTCTTTGTTTTTTGAGTGTTTTATTCTGAGGACAGAAAAATGATGGAAGCAGAGAGCAGAGTGTAAGAGCTCACTGCGTACTCATCTGAATCATGCTCAGTTCATAAAACTGTAAGCTGCAAATTGGAAGTAATTATGCTCCACTTACCACAGAATCACCTCTCTGAAGACTCTTACAAGCTAAAATGTTTGAATTACATCCGAAGACAGAACATTTTATTTTCATATTTGTTTATATAATTGGAATAACTAACTAAAGTGATAACATTTTGTTCAATGAATACACTGGAATACGCCCTGCTCTCATTCTGCAGTGGTTGGATGACATGAAAGCAGCAGTTAAGGTGATACTGGAGACTGGGGAAAAAAGCAACTGGATCGGAATTTTGGCTTGTTGTTGCATGAAATTCATTGACAGTGTGATGTGGAGCCATATTTCTAAGATTCTTGGCAGGGCTGATGCCGAAAAATCTGTGTGTAACGAAAGACACTGCCAATTTACCACTGAATCAGAATGTACAAAATTAATAACCTTGACTAAATTACTGTTGCTCAGATTTGGATTCATGCAGAGCTTAGTTGGGATCATCCAAATGAAGTTTCATAACTTTTATAACTACACAGGTATTAAGTGACTGGAACTAATAGGTGTTCTTATGTTTAATATGGGAATGTTTTGATGGATTTAGCATTACAATTTATCCTTTTTTAGAACTAATTAAACAGTACTTTGTACTTCATATTTTCAGGTTTATAATGAGTATTTGAGATAATGTTGCCATTTCCCAGTAAAAACCTACCATTTATATACCTGTTTTCCACATTCCACATGCAAAGCCAACATGAGTCAAGGGGCATCATCACAACACGCACTACATGGCCAATCATGTGTGGACATGATACTTTTTATTCTTGAACATCTCATTCCAAAACCAAGCTGTAATACCCTCCTATCTTCTGTGAAAGCTTTCCACATGGTTTTGGAACCTATTTGCAGGGATTTGCTCCCATTCAGCCACAGGAGCATTTGCGAGGTGTGACACTGATGTTAGGCGATAGGTCCTCGCTCGTCCTTGATGTTCTAGTTTATCACAAAGGTGTTGGATGGGGTTGAGGTCAGGGTCAAGTTCAACCACACCAAACTTGGAACACCTTTACTTTATGTATGTCTTGCTTTGTGCACGGGGGCATTATGACATTAAAACAGAAAAGGGGCTTCCACAAACTGTTGCCTGTTTTGAAGTTGGAAGCACACTATTGTCTACACCATCATTGTAATCTGTAGCATTAGGATATTTTTTTTTTTTTTTTAATTGTTAAATAACGCTCTGATCCAATCCTGAAAAATACACAAAAGTACAGCTGCATACTTTGGGGGACAAAACTGAGGTCACAGGCGATCACTTTTTGTCCATTTATCATTTTCTGAGTAAAATTAAATAGGGGAAAAGACACTATATGTATCGTGTCTATATATTTAGTGTCTTTTTACAATCATATGGGACATCATACATGTATGAGACATAAATGAGACACGAGTCTCAACTTGAGGATGTCATATATCTCCCTGCTGCACTCCATCTGTCACACGTTTAGCAGGTTTATATACATTTTCATATATGTATATGTATATCTAATAAACAATTAGTGATATCTATATATACACAATATAATTAGTAATATATTATGGTGTAAATAATTGTGCTGGAAGAATGTTTTTCTCCCATGCATACGCATACACCCACACGGATTGTCTATTATACAGTATTTTTATTTTTGACCATGTTTCCACATTACGCATCTGAACAAGTAGATATTTTTACTCACATGTTGGCATTTGTTTCAGTTTCCTTGGCTGTCATTTACTTCCTGCAAAGCGAGACTCATGAGGAGGCACATGAAAAATTGATTTTCTATCGTTATTTCACCAAATTAGATACATTGCCTCATCATAAACCATAATTAAACAGTATATTTTCTATTTTGACAATGGACTATTAAAGATGAACTACCTTGGTAAAAAATTTATTTTTGTCAAAATTTGCAATTTCCTTCTTAAAGAGTCGAGATGTGTAAATGTTTTATCCAAATTTACAACAAAACTGAGTTACATTAACCTTTGCTAATTATTTTCATACTTAATCTCTTTTTTTGTTGCCTCCCTCCAGTGGCTTCAATACAATTATTATGCTACATATAACACTTATTTGCTTTCTTGACAAGGACATATATTAGAGTGGTATCATTCTGCTTGTCCAACTCTTGCCAAGAAAGCAAATAAGTAAGCATACTATGTAACTCCTGGACAAACGTTTTTTCAGCTTTTTGTGCTGTCATACTTGCTGAATAACACTATGAGTACAGATTGGTCAATGATTAAATGAGATGGCTATTCAAATGTTGTATTGGATCTGACATTGTTTCATTCACACTGCCCATAGCTGCTGAACAAATTGAAAATATCATTTAACTTGAGGGTTTGGCAATCGAACAATTTATACCCTACCTGCCTTTACAATGACTCCAATACTGGCTACTCTCCAGCAACTGGTTCTAATCACTCACTAACTGCGAAACTCTCTGACTTGTTCAGTGCTGAACGCTTGATGTGGAAGTGCCTTCTGCCAAGGGCCTTCCACGTTTCCAAGACTGTCTGAACAAATTGGTTAGTGAGGGGAGAAATGTATGTTTGTAATTGTTGCAGAATCAGATAAAAATGTGCGTGACTCATACTGAACAAAATTATAAATACTTTTGTTTTTGCCCCTATTCATCATGAGCTGAATTCAAAGATCTAAGACTTTCTCTATACACAAAAGGCCTATTTCTCTCAAATATTGTTCACAAATCTGTCAAAGTCTGTCTTAGTGAGCACTTCTCCTTTGCCAAGATAATCCATCCACCTCACAGGTGTGGCATATCAAGATACTGATCAGACAGCATGAGTATTGCACAGGTGTGCCTTAGGCTGGCCACAATAAAAAGCCACTCGAAAATTTGTCAGAGATCTTTGAGTTCAGCTCATGATGAATGGGGGCAAAAACAAAAGGGCTGTGTTTATAATTTTGTTCAGTGTATAACCGAATTCCTTGAACAGAACAAAAATAAAAAACTGGGTCACATTGGTTCATACATTATTCTACTAATTCTTGGTTTAACCAAAAGGTTTGTTCTGGAAAATGAACAAAAACAACTCGACTTTGAAACGGATAAGCTAAAAGTTGCTGCTGTCCATTTGCCATATTGGAGACTATAAATGACCGCATAGTATTTTGTACTTAAATGAATTTAAGCATTTTAAACATTAATGTGACAAAAAAATTGTCAAGAAAATTTTATTTAATTTTAACATGTCAAGGTGGTGCAAAGTTGTTTATTATGTAAAAAGTATACAAGGGCGGGCAGAGCTGTTAAACTCTCTTCCCTTCCCTCTGTCAGTCACACAGATGCTCTAAAGGCATATTTGACAGCCTGTACCTTCTGTTTCCCCTTCAGATTTTCGCATTTCAGTGTATGAGCTCTCTCTTTTGTTACTTGAAGAAAACACATTTTGTGCCAGCAATATTCCACCCATGGTAAGAGTTCAGAAAGAATCCCGTATTCTTCGATATAAGGTGTGGAATTGATGATTGCACCGCATGAGCGAGACCTTGAGCCAGTAATTTTGCCGTATATGAAGCTCTCCCCTGCAGATCTGTGGTCTGGGAGTGATATCAATAGGCTCATGGCACAAATAGAACAAAGTGCAATGGTGTGTAGTTTTAGTGTATAAACCTAATGCTCTTCTGTTGAATTTCTTATTAAATAAACCTATGCTTGATGATGAGGCAAATTATGGATAAAGGTTGGATAAAAAAATTCAAAGATCTGACATGATTTTAAACCTGCAAACCTGCAAAGTTCAACAAGTTTTACAAAAACATGTTTTTTGTCCATGCTGTGGTGACAGACAAACTCTTTCAAAACCGTACTCATCACAATGAGGTTTTTGCCAGGTACATTTTCATATACGGGGATTTTGTCTTGATATATATTGCTTAACAGTACACATACACATAAATATAGAAATATAAATATAGAAAATGCAAAGAGATCAAAAATATCCAAGTATGCAAAAAAATATATAGGATAATTTACAAGAAATGTGCAAAAAATTCACGATATGAGCAATAAAGAATTAGTGCAATGAGTAACATCACTGCTGTTTGATTTTGATCAGACACAGATATGGTTTAGGTTTGGTTAGGTTAAGGCACATGAACTGCTTGGTTCAAACGGTTTGTCCTGGAAGGGATCGACAAGTGCCAAAAATAGTTGAGTCGAATGAAAACGGGAGCTAGATAGAAAAGTTCAAATCTTGGCTTCTTTCTCAACTCCACACAGCTGTCTAATCACTTTGTGAAGTGGGTGTTAATGTTGGATTATCAGTATTAGAAAAGACATGCCAATTAGAATGGACATGCCGATCCAGTCTTTCTCAGTATTCAACCACTCTGCTCATATCACTTTCTCCATCATCAAAGCGAATTGTGGAGATTGGTCACATTTTTGCAGTTTCTTCAGTATGTCTCACAGAGAGTGCTTTTTTGGTTGTGAAGGAAAGTTTCTTGATGGACAGATGGCTTTACTTGTTGCTAAAGTAACTGCTAACTACTGTTAATGGTAGCTGCTGTTAGCTCAGTTAGCGTACAGCTGAAGGTCCCATTAGCTAACGGAGCCTGAGCCTCCTCCTCCCAAAGGTCCAAAGCTCCTAAATGAGCTAACTAAATAATTAGTTAACAGTTGCTAATGTTACCGTTAGCGGTTACTTTAAAGCTCTGTCCATTTATAAACTAAAGTTCCAAAAGTTGTGTTTTGTTACAATAATCAGTGAGGCCCCCATGCCAAATCTGGTACCTAGAGTGGCCCCCAGAAACACCCACTCTGGCATCGTCTACCTTTTTCTTACCACTACCAACTTCTTGTCTCATTTGTGGTCAAATTTAGTGCCCCATATCACTATTTTACAAGCTATTATATTCTATCGAGCACACCAGCATGATGATAAAGTAATGCAGGTCACAGCACTGGATGTATAAAGAGAACTGGTAACAGTGGCTCACAAGCCCCTTGGCAGGCTTCCAGGAACTTTGCCAATCAGAAGAAAGCAGGCTTTTAAGAAGAGGGCTTTAAAGAGACAGGAGGTAAAACAGCTTGTTTCAGACAGGGGATGAACTCTGGGCCAGCATAAGATATATAAGGATTTTTTTGAACTGTGGATCATGCAAAGCTACTCTAGTGGAATCCCAGAATAAAAATATAAAGCTGGAAATGAGCATAGTAGGTCCCCTTTAAAAGGAACAAGAATCCACTGTAGGAAAACAACTAGCGTTCAAAGTCAAGGGCTGTTTCCGAAATCACTCCCTCTATATCCAAAATCACTTCCTTGTTCACTCATTCTTTACTCCCACTACAATCAATAAATTTAGCAGTTATTCAAGATTTCGAACACTGTCATTGTCATTTTCCTTCATCAGGTGTAGAGGTGCACAACGATAATTTTGCATATATATAACATTATAACATCCATGTGTGAGAATTTTTTACGGCGCTATATATAGTGGACCAATTTCACACTCAGAATTCGGACATTCAAATAAATCGTCGAGAGTAAATATAGTGCACAATACAGTATAGTAATTTACATTACATTACATTCATTTAGCTGACGCTTTTATCCAAATCGACTTACAATTGCCTGTATATGTCAGAGATCACACGCCTCTGAAGCAACGAGGGGTTAAGTGTCTTGCTCAGGGACACATTGGTGGATGTGTCGCAGTGGGATTCAAACCCCAGTCTCCCACACCAAATAAATAAATACTGTGTGATTTCAAACACAGCCCAACATTTGCTGACTCATCCAACTACCCTGGCCTCTGCTACTGTAAACATTATGGCTCTATAACATCACACTTTCCTCTTTTGCTTCAGATGGACAAGATTCATAATTCTTACTGCCATGAGCAGGTTTTGCCATGTAAATGTAAATAAATGCTCTTTTTGAGCATTTGTAGAAACAACTGAGGGAGGACAATGTTGCAAAATGCAAAATGTCAGATATTTTGTCCCCTTTAATTCCCGCTCAGCATATTAACATTTTAATGGTCAATGGAAAAGCAGCTGTGCTTCATACACCCACCATCCACCTATAAACACCCACAACTGTGGAGCGGTACAAGAACACTCTCTCACTCATTTGAATGTTTAGGACTATCAAATCACACATCGTTTTCATGTTTTTCGTATGAGTGCATTTCTGGACATATACAACACTGTCATGGTGTGTTAAGAGATTTCACGCTTTCTCAACCATCATTGCCAGAGTTAATTGCTGAAAAGAGTCCCTATTCAGTTGAACCAAAACAAGATTAAACACCAATTGATCTTTCCCCTCATGCTTTACACTGACAAACTTTACTAGTGAATGTATACTGTAAAGGCACTAACAAGCATAAGCCCTTACTGCTATTGATACTCCCTTTTACATCGCTACAGAGTTTGGCGTATATTTTTTCAGAATGCAGCCCAAAAAGACATTACTCTGTCAGAAGTAACTGAAACTCATCATCTTCTCTTTAAAAAGTGGTAACAGTGGCAACTGTGCATTGTCTTCTTGGACTATTTTAACACGAACAGCCATTTTATAACAATTTATTCGTAAATTAAAGAAGTGATAAATGCATTAAGAAGTGTTTCCTGTGACATAAGGAACATTTTGAAATAACATTTAGTACATCATTAAAATGTGTCATTGCTAAACATATGCATTGAAAAAGATTGTCCCATTCAAATGTGTCACAGACTGTCTATATTTAAGCCAGTGATGCAGGCACTTTACATTTTTTTTTCTCCATATATATTAATGTTGAACAAACATATTTTGCATGTAACGTCAGCCAAACTGACTACTGGATGTAATTTTCAAAACAAGGTTATTTTTCATGTCTCAGTCTTGTGATCTCCAGATGATATTGGTCAGAGACAACAGCCTCAGAAGCTTGATCCACAGTTGGTGCTGCATAACAGTAGCTATTGAATATTGAATGATCAGCCCCTGGGGAAATTAATGGAGTATCACAGAAAACAGGCTCTATCACAAGTCTGGTTAAAATGACATTGGCAGGAAAGAGAAAAAAGGGAGCCATGGGCCAAAACGCTGAGCATACTTATAGTTATCTATTGAAGTTGCAAAGCTGCAGGTGCCCAAGGCTCGACTCCACCTCTCTCTCTCTTCCTGTGTACACACTTGACTTGTGTGTGGAAAGAGCAACAACAGCTGTTTAACCTGAAGCACTATTGTCCAACTGAGGGATTTATGGATAAAGGACTGTCAGTGTAGAGCAGACAGAGAGTCGTCGCAGTCAGCCAGTGAACACACCACATTTACTCTTCTAACATAAAATGACAAGTATGCAGCCTGTACAGCTGCTCTCAAACTTATATTTTGCTGAATGTGCAAGATCCCCAAATAAAAGCAAGCCCTGTGAGAAAGAAGAGTGAGCTTGAAACCAATAATATTAAACAAGGTTTCCATGATGGCTTTTTTAAACAGCAGATACAGCACACAGAGAAGCCAGAGCAGGTTGCCTCCCTGTTGGACAACTGTACTAATGGAAGCCTGCATAGTCTCAATTATAGCTTAGTCCCAGATCTACTCTTAAGTACCAGGTGGAAACAAGAAATACTAAATGTACAATTTTATTTCTCTCCTGAGACCTAACAAGAAAACACAGAAGGAAAAATGAGTAAGCCTAAAGGCAAATGGTATGCCAAGAGAGACCATCATTAGAAAATTATATTAAAATAAAGTCAAATAATTGTAAATACATAATCCTATTCATAAACTATGAATCTGTAGGATGTATTCATGATTTTATCCAGAACACAGTCAGCTAAGAAATCTGCACTTCAAGGGAAAATTTTACAACACGGATTCTTATGAGCAAACCTTGTTGTGTGCGTTAAAGCATTCTTTTTTCCTTATAGCGGGATGCGACGATGATGAGCTCCTATTCATTTTCTGTGGGATGCGAGTAAATTGCCTCTCAAACTATTATGGTATCGGATGAGACAAAATATTTTTTACGTTATGCAAATAAGAGTGAAATTTGCCTGAAAGCTCCATAATGATTTTCTGCATAAAGGACCAAACCGAAAAATTGATAGGAAGTTACCTTTACCTGCTGAGGATAAATGGCTGTGGAAGACAAGATAGTTACTGAAATTTTGGAATTAGTTTTTTGTGTGCCCCAGTTCCCTCCATGAACACAGATACAAACAGAAAGTGCTGGTTGCCACAGAGTCACATAAATTGATGGAAAAAATCACGCACCCGTCGCATTGCAGAGCACTGACAGCCATAGTGCATACTGAACACCACTTTTTGCTCATGCTCCATGCTGTGGGCCAGTCAGTGCTTGCAGGCTAGCAAGTAGCTTCATCGTTAGCAAACACTGTGTAAATAAGTCCAACCAGTAGGGGTGGGGCTGCAAATTAGCTTTAGCTATACATAATATATACATTAATATACATTATCTGTTGCATTGCTTATCTGGATGTAACAATATGTATCTGTATAGTACGGTGGCCCTGAAGTGCAAACCACAACAGCAATTCGCACAACATGACAGCAATTCGCCACAACACGACAGCATTTCACCACAACACTACAGCAATTCGCCACAACACTACAGCATTTCGCCACAACACGACTGCAATTCACCACAACACTACAGCAATTCGCCACATCACAACAACATAATTGTTGATATAATTGATTTGCTGTTGTGTTGTGGCGATTTGCTGTCATGTTGTGGCAATTAGCTGTCGTGTTGTGGCGAAATGCTGTTGTTATTTGCACTTCAGGGCCATCTTCGTATGGTCACTGTTTAAATAAATAAATAAATAAACAAAGGAGCAACTTTACGACTCTGTACTGCTCTGCAATGTGACCAGTGCATGATGCACTTAAATGACCAAATTAAACACCAAGTTTGGAAAAACTAGGCCTCAGCTTGAACAACTTCAACCACATCCACAATACTCAACATAAAGGCATAAGGGCACCCAGTGATCTCTGTAGATTACATATTGCTCATCAGTGAACTGCTCAATTTAATATGGTGTTGCACCATTGAACACAAGTGATGCATAAATCAGTGCCTCAGCCTGCCCTGGGGGTTGACTCACCCTCAGCCCCAGAGCATTCCTCTGTGATTCAGGCTGCTTTGACATTCACCTCTTTGCCCTCATGGGCGAAGTAACAGACCAGTAGCTCTAACCTTTACTCAACCAGTGATTTAGCCTGCCTGTCTGCTCTGATAACACACTCTATCAGAGTCAACCAGAGGAGATGAGGGTTGCTCTGTGGCACTGCTGTGCTCAGGTAGGGCCTTTAGTCACCGGCACCCATCCACTTTGTGTTAGCAGGCATCCTCCTTTTATCTCAGCCTTGGTAGCCTCTATTCCATACACCCACTGAACCTTAACACTCATCTATTCTACAGCACAAAACCATGGTGAGGAGCCTTGAAACTCACTTACATGAACTCACACAATGGCAGCCTCCAGATCCATCTAGTCAGAGGTCCTTTCACTGACTCTTAAGCTTAGTTCACTTCATCTGCAGGGGAGGGAGCTCAGGCTTACATCATGACTTGAATACTTCAGACATATAGCTACTAGACTTTACATTCACAACAGCTGTAACTCTAGCAACAATGGCACATTGATAAGCTGCATGACAAATTTCTGCAGTAATTACTTCCAACAGTTAAGCACAATAATGGGGGAAAATGTCTTATATTACAGACCTTGAGGTGCTACTAGAACAATTGTAGACCTCATTTGTTAGCAGCCATCACAGTGCCATAGTTGGGTTGTGATAATCGCCTTCCTATATTCTAATTAAGATGTTATACATTATTAAAGTTGTTAGATTATTAGAGCAATATGACTAAAATGCCGTTAATGGTAGTTGGACATTCTAATGAACAGAGAAAACACAAGTGAACTGGTGAATCTGGCGACAGCAATATGCACTTCAGAATATGACTGTTATGATTATGACATTAGACAAGTCTTAATTTTTCATGTGAAACATCAGATATAAATATTAATTTAAACCATATGGCATCAGTGATTCTCTTTGAGTTTCCTGCATTGCAAATAAACATCGGCAAAGTCTACTCTGTGATTTCTGTCAAAGTTCCCAATGATGGGGAATTTAACAGAACAATCATCACCGAATAATGTGCTGCTGAGAGTTGTGTATTCAGTGTGAAAAGGTGTTTAACTGAGAGTGTATGCAGCATTTTTTTCACCTTTTTCCCTGCTGACAGATGCTCTCTAAATCTGCGCCGTGAGTGATTATGTTTGTCAGGACGGTGGTCTGTTTGCCGAGCACTGGAGAGTGAGATTGGGAAGTGAGAATAGCCACCCGAGATAGACAGCTGCAGCGCTGTGTTGATTGCCACTTCCTCTTGTGTGATTTGAAATGGAGTTTCTCTTAGTAAAAAAAAAAAAAAAAAGCCCACGCCCACTGCATGTCTGGTGCTCATCCTGCTTCACTGCCAATCAAAGCTGTATCCACCTCGCATTACTATGCCAACACTTGAGCTGTTAAACAAGCCCTTTTGCAACAGAAACCAAGACTGAATCCTTCATCTTCACACAAAGATGCTACAGCTGCTCTCACTCATCCTCTGACAGAAGGGCCATCATAGGACAGAGAAGAACAGTGTTTTTGTACAGTGGTCCGGATAAAGAGTAGGACACAATGCTTGTGTGTGTGCATGCAATCAGACTCTGTTGCTCTTGCAATTGGAGTAACAAATTGTCTCCCTTGTAATCAGTCACTCTTTGCCTGCTGTTCTCACTGTTCTCATCAAACTTATTTTGAATGTTCTGTTGCCATGGTACCTTGAAAAATCTGCTGCAGAGATGCCTTTTTCCTTCCTTAGATAGGAAAATCCACTTACCTCACAGACAATACTACTTTGGAGCAATTTGACATACAATTAGTACATAATGTAAAAATAGATTGTTGGGGGGTGGACATATACTGAGAAAATAAAAAAAGTTATATGCCGCCGTGCACTAGCTGTATTTTTGTTGAACTCATTCTGTTTGAATGCATACACAAACACTCAGAAATATGGGAAATTGAAATTGCTCTCGGCAGGACTGTGGAGACTCCCATCAGGGGTGGCAGTTTAAATCATGGTCACCCACTGCATGCACACAGATCATAGGGTGTAATATCTATATACAGAACAAACATTATAGTTTTTAGCTAGAAATGCTCAAATGAACTTTCTAATTTTTCTCTCTTAATACTTTTCTCGGAAGTGCAGGTAGGATCACATAATACTATTATGCCTGAGTTTTTGACTACCTGTCTGATCCATCCAGAGTTCAATGAATCACATTTTAGAAGCACTGACTTCATATGTTTTGACTACAGATAAGCTAGTTCACAATTAATACCTGGTATTAAAATAGTATTTTAGAGCTACTAGCCAATATTTTTATATTTACAATGGATCAAATGCTGTGTAATGTGAAGGGTATTGCTTGCAGTGATGAACCCACTGGGAATTATCACCTGTAGGTTTAAATAAATAAATTAAAAAAAATAACACTGTTGTGAGATTGTGTTGAGATTATTTAAAATCAACATGAATGTATCAGTTAATTAAATCCTGAAATTCACATGCCATGTAGTGCCAATCTCTGTCACAGATTGCAATCATAAAGTATTCATATTGATGTTAAACCAAAGTCAAATGTGGATTTTATATTTTTTCAGTCCAATATATACGTTTACTTTCACAAAGTTTCAGTAAGGACTGATATGTATATTTATCTTCAAGGGCAGAAGAAACATCTGTTACAACCTTGCAGCTCCTCCAAAGTTCAAGTTCAGAATTCTAGCGGATCTTGAAGAACAACGGAGACAGCTTTAATGTCAAAAACCCCGCTCTCTCTGCTTTCATCAGGGTTACATGATCATTTGCAGTCAGCGATAAAGACATTTAGCAATATCCAAAATGCCTATAGCCTTGATTGTTCATATACAAGAAATACAGAATAATTTTCTAAGACTGAAGGCATGCAGAGATTCATTAACTGTAAAACAACAGATGTGATGGATGATTTCATGCCCCCGCGGAAAGTGAAACAGAGTGCTCTTTGAAATGTTGAATTACTGAGTGCAGGAGCTCCATTAAGAGAGAGGATGTCAAAAATCATGTAGAAAGCCACTTAAAAGAGGCCAGACATCCAGTGTCTGCTTTTTCTTTTAGTGCCATTGAGAAGGTGTCTTTTGGTCCAGGAGGAGGTGATTTAAATTTCATTAGAAAAAAAAGAGAGGGACCTTTTGGATCTTTTCTTTTTGAAAGTCTGAACCCAAGATGAATAAATGGGGGACCTCATTTTTAAACATATCCTCCAGCTGTTTAAATATGCTGCAGTGTCAGATCCTTAATTACACTTAGTGATATTATTTTTAATGTTTTTAAATACTGGCATTTAAGTGGCTATTTTAGATGTGCGTGAATTAACTATACGTTCTATATGTTGAAACACTGATGAAAGTTTTTGCAGCTAAAACATGTTGGTCTTTACTCTCAAGGCTTTGCCTTTTTGGTCCTAAAGAGCAGTAGGATTCTTTACATAACTTAAAGCATAAAGACAAACTCGGAGGACTGCTTGTGATTGAGCTGTATCTCACACTTCCCCAGATGGCTCATGTCTATCTTTAAGATTTTCCAAGGACACAATAAAGAGCTCTTAAAGCTGTTAAGTAGCACTTGTTTTATTTAACATAGAGTGGGCCAAGGCTGTAATACAGTACATATGAGACATGAAAGGTATGACTACCCACTATGAGTAACTGGTAGGAGTGGAATAATGCGTGAGGTATTTGTCGTTTGTGACACGGGTACCATGAAAGTGACCCATCATTCATGCTGAGCCAACAGGCAATTTTGCTGTACATATTCAATATAATATATGTAATTTTATCATAACCCACTGGAAGAACACTCTTTTTTTAATTTTGCATTTTTTAATGCCTACAGAGATCAGAGGACAAACCTGCTTGACATAACCAAAGAAGCACAAACATATCTGTATGTCTGCTGAAACATTAAGTGTTCTGCACATGCTTGTTATTTCACCACGTTAAAAAAGCACTGCTGATACGACAATTAGAGACATTTAAAGTGGAAGTGACATCTACTGTGCTTCCGCATTTGATGGTAAACTAGAGAAAGTACATTAAAAGGAACTTTTTTTCACCGTGAGTGAGAGTGCTAATGTACAGGATGAGCACTGTATACACTGTAATGATGTTGCTGTTCCTGAAGACAGCGTTTTATTGTCACTACACTAATTCTAATCCAAATTCAAAGTACATTCACACACACACACACATACTGTACACAAGAGCGAGAACATTCACTGACACATTGAACTGATGGAGCATCACATCATACGTCCTTTGGGCTCAGCCAGGAAGAAGAAATTTGGAATTGGACTGTCCTTAATGGAAATTGATCTGAGCAATTTGTTAAAACATCAATGGGCAACTGTGTTGTGTCAAATATTGCTCTTTGGGGTGTGGACAGATACAAAGACTGTGTGCACCTGAACCTAAATTGCGCAACCTCAAAATGTAACATATTCCAGGTCATTAAGCATACCCTCTGAAGGTGGCTGGGTGGTGTCTACTGGATCTGAGTGCTGATCCTCATCTTATGTTTTGCACTTTAGGGAATGGCAAGTTTCCTTATTTGAGTGGATGAATCACACTGACCTAATCTGCTATTATGCTTTCAAAGACTGGTGAGCAGTAATTTCATCACTTTGGCGAGTGAAGACAGTTAAGACGGACAATCTCTCAATATAACACTAATCAATCACTTTTACAGTGCATTACTGTGAGAGGGAGCCTTGCCCCGTGGAGTGCAGCCTGATATAAATAGCAGATTGGCTTCCTTCATGGCTCTTTTTCAGTTTCTATCAGTATTCGCTGCATGCGTCCTATGCGCTCACCCACCTCATGCACACACATGCTCATTCAGATTGGGCTCAGAGTGTCAAATAATGAAAGTTAAACTCTACAGCACGTTCTGTGGCACAATGACATTTTGGAGGATCGGCATCTATTCAAAAGGCACATAACTTGTTTGGGGGTGCATTTGAATCTAAATTCACCTGGTTTCAACCCTTTTGAAGATAAATATGTGCTGAATATTTGTTGAGTTACAGTTAAGTAGGTTGGTTTTGACAGAAATATTGCCGCTTCAAACAGGAAGCGTGTTTTGGAAGTGCATGAGTCTCCCACAATGAGTTTGTGTCCCATCTCACTGATCCACGATCCACTTAAAATGCCCTGGAGGTGCTCCACCCATTATGAACTGCCCTTTAATTAAAACCAGCTACTGTTCTTGTACAAAGAGTTGCACGTTAGATAATTGTGACGCCTGTCATGTTGCAGCAGTGAAACAAAGATGACATGAAACTTACCACTACAGCAGTAAGAGGATGTGTTTATTGCAAAACGATGCCTGAGAAAAAAAAATATTCCTTTAAAGATTTTCAATTCCTATAATTTTCCCTTTTAAGGACATAAAGTGTGCCTGTGGTACTCTATAAGGAGCAGTTACCTTGCCATTTATGGTACTACTTTTATTTCTTAACATTATTCTAGTCTTATATCAGGGAACTGTTACAATATGTGTGATATTTTTATTGTATCTTAAATTTTCTTATAGGATGAGGTACTTTTTAAAGCTAATTAATTCAGCTCATAGCAGACATTTAAATCAACTGTACATTAAAGGTGAATTCTCTGCATGTCTTAGGCCTCTAAAATCCACCATTTCATCCACAATACAATGCAAGTCTGTGCAATATGTGTGATGCTCAGGCTGTAAAATCAGTTGGATTTGACAGGATTTGTCATGTCCTCCATGCAGGCAGACAATAAACTTGGGGTTGAATATGCAAGAAAAAGCACTGAAAACATGTTATCCTCTTCTTAGAGGCACATTGAACATTATGATGAAGGATGGGCTGTCTCTGGCTTTCTTCTGCAACTCTGAGAGGATTACACATTGTTTTTTCTGGTGGGAGGATATTCATGTTTATTTTTCTATACACTGGATATTTCATTTCCATTGATCTGGGCCAAGAGGAGTGCGTCTTCTTCCACAGCAAAGTAAAGCATGAGACATGTGGGTGATCACGTTATTTGTGCTTCTGCTTATTATGTCGGGCATTGAAGATTAAAAAAAATAAAGTAATTAAAAGAGTAGGCTACAGCCTAAACAACATTATGCCTATGGTGTGCAGCACTGACCCAACAGCCCACCGTCACTTCCCTCCCCACCATTGCAGTATCTTGTGCTGGACCATTAGCTACCAGCCCATCCCGGAGTATCACAAACACCTCACAGCGCCTCCTCTCTACATGAACCCACCGTCATGTTGAAAAAACAATTTCTTCTTATCTTCACCACAGAGAAAGAATCCCTCGGTTGGCCGTGTATATTATTTAAATGCAGCTCAAAAGACATTGTGATACACTGCCCATGAAAGGTGTCAGTCGTTTCCTGAGATACCAAGAATTTGTCCACCGGCCACTTGGCTCTGCTCTGCTCCAGACATCATGGCGTGACAACATGTATTCATTTATATCGGGCTCTTATTACGCAGGTGGGCGCCCGCATGAGGAGTAGAGGCGCATTTTCAAAGGCTGCCTGTTCTGTAGGACACAGCAAGCTTCCCTGCCACATCACGCCTGGAGAAATCGACCGCATTGCTTTGTTTGAGGAGCAGGACAGACCAAGTCGTGTATGAAAAGTAATTGCTCGCATGGGTACGCATAAGGAGAAAGGAAAAAACACGGCATCAGTGCATGGGTGGGATTCCTTCATTGCGCTTCAGACAGGGGAACTTATGACAACAAATGGCTACAGTAATGGCAAACAACTGCCAGTAAAACAGGCGTGATACCTGCACTGTAGTTCTGTTATTACTAGAAAACTGGTGTCGACGGTTCGACCTTCGTGATTTTTGACGGACCCGAAGCCTGAATTTTACGCCAACCTTCAACCGGCAGAGGCTTTTTTCAAGAGCGCAATCTATCGCTTCAAAAAGAGCCCCGGATTCAGCTTTCTGTCCTGGCACTATCCGTACTGCAGTTTATAACAAGCGTGAGGTTTAATGGGCATTTAATTCCGCCGTATTCCTGCGTTACAACCCCCTTACGCGGGGGACTTGATACGACCACGTACTAACGCTTTAACCCCTCTGAACGCGGCTCGGACGAAAGCCTCGGACTCTCCTGAGCTTTTGGATTTTTGGGATTTCAGCTTTACGTTTTCTGCCTTAACGCCTCTATCGGATCGTACAGGGATTTAAGGTGGGGTTTCATCCCGACGCAGGTAGAAGATATCCCACTGTCTCTTGTTGATGACACTTCAGCAGCAGATTGTCGCTCATCACGTCCGTTGGATTTTTTCAGCACAAGCCCTTACCAGCCCGATGAGAAGGTTTTACGCGTGAATATGGAATAAATGAACTACCGTCTGAGATTCGTTGTGAATTTATCCAATGATACGAGTGTGTGGACCGCGGGAATCATGTGCAATAGGATCAACCCTTCGGCATCTGCTTTATTAGTCTCACTTTTGGTAAGTCACTTTGTAGACTTTGCACTCTTGACACATGTGTGGATGAATCTGTGCCTCTGACGAGCTGAACAATGTCCAAAAATGTGATGTGCCGCATTGATTGTGCAAACTACTAAATGTAGAATTATAGGCCTGCTATTTATCTATCTATCTATCTATCTATCTTAAGCAGCAACATATCTATTTCTAGTATGTCTTCCTTGCTTAATGTGCAGTTTACTTTAAAGACAGCCATTCACAGTAGTCTGCTGGATAATATGATGTCTAGCAGATATGTGTTCAGGCTACTTGAGAAATTCAGCTCTCATGTGGTGGAGCAGTTATTGATAGTGTTACAGTACAGTCTGTTAGATAGGCCCAAACAGCCCTATCATACTGTAGCTGTATTGTGGCTCCAAACTGTGCAATGAAGATGGTTAAACAGTGACATATGAGTTGAATTCCCAGAGACTGGAGTCCGTGTGGAAATGGCCCAGCCCGGGCGTGTCTGCATCAGCACTATGCAGAGACTTTTCATAAATTAGCAGCAGCACTGAAATCCTCCCATTAGGGCAAATTGCACTGAATGCTGAGAGAGTGGACAGTTTTACTGTGGAGCCACAGAGCTTGAATGATTAGGAAAACGTGTCAGTGTCCCTTTGAGTTGAGTTTAAAGCCATGTAGCCAGATGATTATTTTGTTTTATGGTGAGTGGAGGCCTCAGCAGTGTGTGCGCACTGTGTATGCAAGTTAGAGGACTGCACAT
Organism: Micropterus dolomieu; assembly: GCF_021292245.1. Lineage (NCBI taxonomy): Eukaryota > Metazoa > Chordata > Actinopteri > Centrarchiformes > Centrarchidae > Micropterus > Micropterus dolomieu. The sequence continues at coordinate 27,537,323 of NC_060166.1, read as the reverse complement.
CATCTTGGTTTTTGACAATCAGCTAAGCAGGTTTAGAGATGATAAAGGGATACAGAATCACTGATGCAGCATGATAATGATCTCATGGGCGCTGTGAGAGAATGCTGGCAATTACGTTTGCAGCTGGAATTTTTAGCCCCTCTCATCATTTTCTAGTTACTCAATAAGCTCTGCCTCCTCAGATTCAACTCAGCATGTTTAGGAAGTTTGTTACACTCAGGCTATTCAGATTTTGGCATGCAGGGCAGGAGAGGTCAGTGTCTGGTTTTTGGAAGTATCTGTATATATGTCATCACTCAGAGGATATCGGCAACAGCAGATGGGAGAAGTGAGGGTTCAGGATGCCTGCGTGGAGGTAGCGAGGTTGTAAATCTATTAGATTGAGGTGGGGTTAGATGTCAATATGCTTATACTAAAGTCAAGTGAACATCCCTCATATAGCTCTGCTTTATCCGCATAATACCTTCCAAGACATCCCCAGGGGAAGATGTAGGCATTGGCCAGCCGTGTTGCTACATCAGGGCATGCAGTGAGTGTTACTGCAGCTTGCGGTGCTATTGGAAAAGAGTGACTACCAGCTGCATCTACTGTATACACTCTCCTTTACTCTTGGGGAGCCTTAAGACTGAATGTATGTCCCTACACTGTGCCACCTCTATACAACTGTCTACTGAAATTCCACAGTAAGATGAAATATGAAAGTTGTCACGAGGTATTGGCATTGTTCCATATTGTGTCAGATGCCTCTTATGTCTAAGAGCAATACAAAAATCGTATTGTATACGTCATTTAAGGCTTTTATGTAAAAAAAAAAACAACTCTCAAGCAGCTAGCTCAGGGGCTTGGCTCACTGTTATTGTGATGTGTTTCAGTAAAGGCTGAACCCTGTGTTTTTGAATGGCTGAGTGAATGGGGCAAATTGAAATTATGTTTGGTAAAAGCTGTGCATCATACAGGTTTTAACATAAGGAACTTGAAAAGACTTCTAAAAACAGAGGTTAATTAGGTTTTTCTTTGGAGGGTTGATACCCTTGAGCTTTATTGGATTTGTAATTTGAATTAACAGTGCGTGCAGCAGGGCTCTTACGTATTTAGATGTGCATTTTTTTATTAGATGTGTGTGCTGCAAGCGGTGATGATCAGGTCTTTGGCTTCTCAATGTGTTGCAGGATGTTACAGCAGAAGCTCAGAGCACTTGCTGTCATGTGTTTGCCTAATGAAATCAGACAGGATGGTCATTATCATTATCATGCATTATTGCCAATACTTCCACGTTTAACAATGCTACTGCAGGCAGGAGACGACGGCAGAACAAATTCATATCTCAACAGGTAATGCATAAAAAGAAAGTGACAATGGTTCCTGCTTTATAGGTTGCTATATACGGACCATGGGGTGAGATTAATGGGGTCTCTCTTCCTTGCCATTCTGTTGCGTTGTGTTACAACAGCTGCTCATGGTGCTGGTGTCATGTGTTGGCATTATGAAATCGGGACCAGTAGAGGGTTATCAGCCACTGCCGGAATGAGAGAATAACAACACGCACAAGCTATTGATTGGCAGTATAAAAGACTTCATAACAGAATGTATCAACCTGTTTTTGTTCTCTATCCAAGGCATATTAAAATAGCCATTTACAGTGAGTCATGCTCACAGACTGACATTTGCTAAATGTACACATTTGCAAAAGAGATTAAGGTTTTTCAAGCTACTCTTAATAATTAAAAGACGGTATGCAGTAAGTGACTTTTACAGTAGCATGCATGCTTTTCAGTCAGTCCCATACACAATTATGTTCAATGTCACAGTACCACACAGTAATGTGTGCTGGCTTGGGGGTGCAGTGATAAGGGTCTGATTCCAGCTGGGAAAGTAGTTTGTTGAAGATGAGAAGGGTCAGTGGACTGCTCTTGTTATGTGAAGGAATTTGCATTTCCCCTTTTGAAACTCAGACTGCCTTTGTACTCATGCATTGTCTGGAAATAAACAACAAAGCGTCAAAGGATAATATGATGCAAACAGTGACAGACTTTAAAGAAATTATGTCAAACAATAAGACAGTGACTTCTGGACTACCCAGTAAAGAAAGGAGAAAGTAAGTTCCAATTAAGTTGCTATCAGTCGACAGAATGAGATAGATGTTTCTCCCAAGGCAAGTCAAGTTATTTAGTGCTCAAGATGCATGAAAAAGTTAAGGAAGAGCATAATTACAACTAGCCAAAAAGATCAAAAGGAGTAGCCACCAAAGCACTGAAGCAATTAAACTAAAACTACCCCTGGAATTTATTTTTTAAGGTTAGAGAGTAACAAAGTGACACAAGAAATCAGTGGTGCACTCCAAGCACTGAATACTGGAGGAAACACAGGTAAATAACATACAGGCCTCAGGAGGCATACTACACTTTCCACTTTTAAACTTTCAAATTTCAAAAGAGCAAAAGGTAAGAGCAATAAAATATTACACTAAAAGGTTACTGCAGTGACATTTTGCAAGTCATGAACAGAGCTATTGATCACTGATGTGATATATTTGACAGCAAGTACAGATTACCCTGTTCAAAGAATGTTTCTTCTTACACGTTACATAATGAATTAATTGACAGTGGTTGAGGATACAAAAAAGATGTTTTGTGCAGCATGTTGGGCATTATGTCGAATGTGTGAGAGAAAACCAGCATAAAAGAAACCCATCCCAAAGACATGCACTGTTATCAGAATCAGAAAGTTTTATTGACTTTATGTGCATTGGAACCTTTATTTTCCCTGTTCGAAGGTGAGTGTGACTTTATTAGCTTTGTGTTAGACTTGTGACCTGTCCTGAGTATACCTTGCCTCTTGCCCATTGTGTGCTGGGAAGGGCTGCTGTCCCCTGCGACATCCATTTTCAACACAGGACAAGTAGTGTTGAAAATGGAGTAATGATCGAACTACACTCACTACAAATATGTTAGGCAAACAAACGTGCTTGTTTGCAAAATAATCAATGAATTGAGACAAAACAAACTGTCTTCAACTGCAGTACAAGCAAAACAGCAGAAAACTCTCTAAAACCTTCCAAGAATAAAACTAAAGAGTGCATAAAACAGAGCACGCATGGGAGCACGTTCACACATGTGATGGTTTTGTATGTCTTGAGAACATTCGTATTCTGACTTGGTAACCTTTGAAATAATGATTGCTGCATGACTCCTTTTATCTCTGAGGCTTTTAGACTCTCACCTCTGAGCAGTACATGTGAATAAGGAAAACTGTCATTTATTGTCACGGAGCATGGACGTGTGCCCGAAGCATGAATGTTAACGATGGCTAAGTCAAAGTTGTTTGTTTCTGGAAATGACTGATAAAACAGGTTAGTGCGAATAACACTGGTGCTTAAAGACTGACCTGCTTAGTACTAAATGATGAGTGTCACATGTAAAATGGAGCAATAGGGTTTGACCAGAATGAACAATGGGAGCTTGGTGTGGGGGGGCTATTGAAGGAAACAGTGGAGAGCAATCTTCAGAGACTAGTTGTCTGAAGGAGGGATACAGATTCACATAAAGATCTATATGGATGTTAGAGAGCTAATTCTTTCAGGAATACTGTGCAGGATGTGGTATGATATTGAACACCCAGCTGAGCTCAGTGGTAAGCAGCCATCAAAATCCAAATACCATATTCAACTGTCTTGACAGAAATATTCAATTGGGAAAAACATGTCACATACTGTAGATCATGTGGGATTTAAACTGCAGAGGAGCATCACAGTGTATACCCATGCAATCTATTGCATGGTACCAGCCAGTCGCCCATTTCCTCTGTTGACTCGGTTAAGAAAATTATTGGTGGCATCTGTCTACCTCAAGCACCACTGTTGTGCAGTCATCCTGCTACTGTGGCAGCTTTAAACTGTTGCTCCCAACACTGTGTCAGAGCCTTTACATGGCCATTTAAAAAAGCAATATGATATCTTTATGTAAACACAAAACAATGTCTGAGTGTAGCATAATAGCAAACTTCCAGTGATATCTTAAACTGCAGCTTCTAGTCTTCTACTGTTTACCTGAAAGTGACATTGATTTAGATCATGCTTTCAGTTGCTGCATTTGGTCATATTGATCAATATCTTCTGCCAGAACAGCATTTCCCTTTGGCTCTCTTGAGAAAGCCAATTAAGAGAGCTACATGATCTCATACAGAATTTGAAATGCACACAAACACTATCTTCCCCACAGTCCCATTAAATAATGCATAAGAACAATATATTATTGTGCAGCGCTTACTACCACAGGGCTTGCTATTCCTATAAAGACATTCTTCTCTGAACTTGGAAACATCGGTCAAAATGTAGTGCATTTAATCCGCTATTCATTCTTGACTGAGGCATTAGGAAAAAGATAATGCCTCCATGAATTACTAAAACAGAATATGCTACTATGATGAGAGATGGCTCTGTCCTTACATATTGATTTGTTTGTCAGAAAGTCGTATGGCGTGCTTTCATCAGACTGCACCAGCTTCATTGGAGATGTCTAACTCTGCTGCCTATTAAAGGCTAGAAGACCGCAGAAGCATTAACTATTCTTGTGAAGTGAACAGTTAAGAGCCTCAACCTTCACATTCTGTTTTCTCTGTTTGGTTGAATGTCTGGCTTTAACAGAGACACATGCATAATCTAGCACCCCAGTGCAAAAACAAAAAGTCTGTGAATAATATCTTGTCATTGACCATATTCTATCTGGTTATCTTTTCAAAGTATCTATGCATGTTGTTCCAGGAAAGTTGTGTGATGTGGACATGTTTCCATTTATGCTGTTTGATGTTGTGCAACAAGAATACAGATTATATATACTGTGTGTGTGTATATATATATTATTGTATTAGTCTATTTCTGTGCTTTAATATTTCCACAAAGTCCTAATATTTTAATCATAGAGCTTATAGAATTCTGTGACATTCACAATCAGGCACCTTGATTTCTTGTTTTGGAGGTGACAAACATTAGTGGAAAAATTATACTTGCCTTGATTAAAATCTCTCCCTATAGTCTGAATGTGTGTGAGGAGAATTTCATCGGTGCCTTACAGAAGACCACTGCTGCACTGATTATAGTCTAACGAGGCTTGATCATCACAAAAATGCATAGCTTAAGGGACCTCAAAGGAACCGCAGCAGCAGACTATCCACGCATTTGGCCCGAATCCATGAAATAAGTTTTAGAGTACTTCACTGCCTGCTCTGGTGCATGTGTTATTTGATATTTATCTAACATGCACACAAGATTCACAAACTGATAAATTACTGCCTTGGGCTTTTTTGAAACAATAACAACCTAGCAGGTTTATCTTGAGGTCTGGGACACTATATTAGTGTAAAGCTACAGATTATTGCTGTTTAAATCTTTGACATCTTTGAAAGCTTTATAACTTTATAAATATTAAGCACATTCTCCTCAGAATAGATTTAAGGTACAGTTGAGAACAGTTTTTAAAGAAATGTATTGATCAATGTTTTCTGAAATTAATGGATGTAGTGAATGTAATTTAAATCTTCATTATGGCCATTGCAGATAAAATATGCGTGTTATGTGAAAATGAGAAAAAAACAAAATTGCTTGTAAACAGACAACCTACTCATAACCTGCTCAATGAAGAGTTTGTGCAGTGTGGTCTATTCATTTTGTTCCACCTTTCTTAAGTAAGCAGTATAACAACACCGATTAGCACATTTTTTACACATACATGAGCAGGGTGGATTTCTTGCTGACACAGAGCTTGAAGCCTGGCTCAGAAGTCCTTCCCTCAGATCAACATCTATTCGATGTCTTTATCCTTGTTTCCAAACTGTTCACTGATGTTTAGCTATTAATTACAGGAGCTGTTGCTGATGTTTCCAATAGTGAGTTAATTTCAGTATTTATACTTGTTTCTGGTGATATTTATGGACTTGTTTTCTTTGAATAGATTTTTGTACCCCTGGATTGTGTCCAGTGACTCCCATGTGCTACACTCTGACCTTCTGTTTAGTAGGCCGTATTAATCCTGCATAAAATTTTCATGTGTTGCATGCAGTGGATGACCATGCTGCGTATAGCAGAGATCAGCATAATATAGTTTACATAGTACATCATTTACATTTATATAGCTACAGCTTCTTTTCAGGGTGAGTCAGCACCCATTCTCGGTCCTTTTAATGGATGTATCTATGTAAAGTCCATCTACCGTTACATTCATCCATCTACTGAATGTTCCCCATCACCATCCAAGTCAGCCTGAGGCAATTTAGGCCCCTCAGCCACCAGAGTAACCCCTGCCAAAATTAATAATTAATAAGAAAGTGTACTGATTTTGCATTTAGTTAGTTAGTACACATAAACAACATTACCTCTTTATACTAAGAGGAAATGATAAATATGCGTGTCATTGGACATCAATCAAACGGCGACTTTAGAGTGCTATTGCCAAAACTTTAAAAATTGCAAAGAGAAAGGGGAAAAAAGTGTTTTCAAGGGACTTTTTTGAGTTTACTTCATTTTGTCACATTACCATTGTGAACACGTTACATACTCTAAGTATAATTCTAGTATAATAAGGGACCCAGCTTTTAAATGTAGTTTTTGCCCATTTATTTTGGCAAATTTTAAGCATTTAATAGTTTTTGTGCCTAATAACGCATCCAAATGGCCATAAATGTGTGTCTGTCCTTGGTGTCACTTTCTCTTACACATACTCCTTGTTTGTTAGTTTATTTTCTGGGCTATTTGGCTAATTTGTACATAACAGAGCCTGCTTTAGCCAGTGATGGGATACACCAAGGAGAAACCAGACATAAAAACATCTATGACACTGTTAAATGGCAATACATTTGGTGTGTAATTGTGTTCAACACTACAATGTGCTGTGATTAACACCATTTTCCAGACAGTAAGCAGTGACACTGTTGAAAACTGTGTGGGAAAAAAAACACCCAGTGCCTCAAAGAGGATTTCTGTCAAAACCTCTTTGAAAATGCTCCTGTCCTTTAATGGGGCACTGACAATATCCAAAAAACTATCTTTATTTCTTTTGGAACAGAGCCTTATGTGAAGTACATCAAGTGTACACTGTTCTTTGTGAAACTACTGCCAAGTCACAAAGCATCTTCAGCCAAATATAGCATATAATAATCCATCTAATAACTATAATGGTACAATCTAGGTAACATGTGCTTAAAGCCTGTGGAATGCCTATTAACTATTGGGATACAATGCAACAGAAGGTACTATTTCAGTGCAAAGAAATTGCCATGCTGACAATGTGAGCACTCTGCCCAGCATTTTCTACAATAAAGATTGTATCCTATATTGCACTAAGTGAAGTGCGACTGCCTATTGTGTCCTACATAAATGGAAATGCATTCAAGGGAAAGAGTAGAAACTTGTTAGTTTAGCACACCAGTTAACTCTCTGTAGGACACTTATGGTAGATTGAATGCTGGGATGATCAGGTTGCTTCGAAATGTCTTCAGTTGATCCGATGCTGTTGTCCTAATTATGAAAACTGAGCAGTACTCTAAGTCACTCTGAATAAGCCAGTCTGCCAAATGCCATAAATGTAAATGCTAATGTTAGAAGTTGTAAATGTTTTAAAGAAATGAGGATGAGGCCATTGCAAAGGTAATACTCTGCCCCATAGACTGCTATCTTAAAATTGGAAATCTCTCTCTGGAATTCAATTAGCCTAAAGCATTGTTTTTTTTCTACACTACCCATTTTCTAAACTGGCATGCTTATATAAGACAAATCAGCCGAAGGATGAGTGGTTCAGCATGCCATGTTCTCGACTGAATCTTTTGTGATGTGGGGAATCATCTGTAAGGGCCTGCACTAAGGGCAGGTGGGTGACGTTGACTTACATGAAATATGAACTGGCAAAACAAAGCTCCACCAACTCATGCTCCACTGTCGAAAGAAAAACTACAGTAGCATAACATTCTCAGCCCTTAGCGTACCTGTCTGTCAAGATGCATTGAGACACGGCAACCAAACTCATGTCAGAGCAAACAGTGCCCAGTAGAAGGTCAGCTGTATATCATATTCGTATGAGTGGTGCTGAGATGTGAAACGATATGAAAGCTTTATTGTTTGATACCAACATCAATATACTATGTGGCAAACTGGCAAACAAACCAGCCCAGCAATGTAAAGTGATAATCTCTTTAAAGAGTCATTATCTTCCAACAGGCAATAGCGGCATGCTTTTGGCCTTTCGGAGCCATCCATGCTTGCAGTTATTGATGATGCACTTTGGCGGGCTTCAGCAAGATCAGGTCATTAGATCGGGCTTCTCAATCGAGAGACTTGATAGATAATGACTGGATGTAGTCGTTGTGATCTGGCTGTCTATTGACTAAAAGGGCCTCATTTATGGTGGCCAAGATTAGTGATGTAGGACATTCATAAAGCGTGTCAGCCTCCTCCTGGATGTTTAGATGAATGGATGGTTGAAGACTTATCCAGGCTTATCCTGCAGGGCTTCATGTATCAGTTAACGTAGGAGAGATGGGAAGTATATTTACTGATTTAGTATAACGATATTGGTACTTGACCTCAGGTTTACCATTCTTCTCGAACATATACTTAATTGCATTTCAAAGGGAAATACTGAGCTTTTTGCTGCACTACATTTATCTGGTGTTTGTAAGAGCCTTTAAAATGGACAAGAGGGTTCGGGTCCTAAGTGCTGTTACTGAGGTAAATTTATTAATAAAGGGAGGTTTCTTCTTGATGGAATATTTTCAAATTGCTCTTAGGGCTGCAACTAACTAATAATTTTCATTATTGATTAATCTGCAGATTATATTTTCAACCTAAAGAATTGTTGTTTTGTCTTTTAAAAGTGAGAAAATATAGCCATCAAAGTGTTTCATCCCTACACTTAAATATCAACTCTACTAAAGGAACAGAGCAAAATATTAGATTAGTTTAGTATACATGCAGATACCACTTGCATATTTCTAAGTATTCAACTCAGAGTCCAGCATCTGATTCTTCACCAAGTAAGTTATAAGAGAGTTATAAGTTTTATAACTGTTAAGAGAACTGTTAAGAGAAGCAACTTTTTGCAACCCTACTTTGAAATGGTCATTTCAAAGTTCATTAAAATATGTATTTTTGAATGCAGTATTCATTTTATTGTCTTTACTGTTAGCATATGCCTTAAACAGCCCTAAGCTAAATTTAAAAGTTGATCATCAGTCATTTTGCAATTCATAATCTGAATAGTCGATTATTTGTTTTCATAGCAGCCCTGCTTCAAAGATTAGATAACTTTCTCTCTAGTTTTCATAGCTTTAGGAAAATCTTATTTATGTACACATATCTCACCTCAAGGGTCCAAGATCATTCCGCAGGGATGAGATCACATTCATTTAGGGAGCATTTTGCTGTCAGTGTCTCTAATTATTAATTCTCCTAACCAAAGGCAACTTAGATTTCTCAGGATTTCCATGCTTGAGCTCAGCAGTGAGGTAAGATTTGAATCTCAAAATCAATTATTGACTCTGCTTGGCCTCTGTTGCCTTACATTTTTCTAATAAAGCATCCATAAATTAATACAGATACATAACCTAATTGGTAAAATGTTGCATGTTAATGTTAAAAACAGTGAAATATAAATCTTAAAACAATTACCCTTCGCTCTTGTCTCATACTTTGTTTGTTTTGCTAGATTGGGTGCTGCTTTTTGAGTGCATGTCTCAGAGGAAATAAAGCTCCGGTTCAGGATGAAAAGGAGATAACATCTGAGAAATCCTCTAACTGAAAGAGCGCATGGCATTAGCTCAGTAATAGCAGATGGATACCCCTTTGATCCACCGTTGGGGAGGAGAAGGCGATTGACTGACTGTGATAAGACATTCAGCAGTTAATGCTTCTATTGTATCTTGAGTGTGTTTAGACTACACAGGCATTTTAATAACACTATTATTTAAATAGGGGATTGAAATTGAATTACAACATAAATATATTTCTGTATTATCATTGCAACCATCGTGACAGTATTTTAAATATGGCTTAATTGTGTAAAAGTCCTTTCGAAGTCTGAATCACGTCAACACTATCATTACTATCTACTACTGTATTAACAAGAAGGCACTGGAGGAACATCTACAATTGGGAGTGCATTACATCCGTAAGTGTCAAAGTCATTCATTAAATTAAGGTATACCTCATAAATGTCTTTATTAGGAGTGTAAAGATCGTTTGGTTCGGTATGCGACTTCTTGGCTTGGTACGTCCAGTGAACATCCATTAGATATACCTGCTTTGCCTTTGGAGGGTGCGATCATTGGGCTTGAGGCGGGGTACACCCAGGAGAGGTCGTCAGTCAATCACAGGGCTGACACATAGAGATAAACAAACCATTCACGCTTACATTCACACCTATGGGCAATTTACGAGCCTAGTTCACAATACACGATTTTTATCCCGATTTGCCGCTCGACGACGGTCAGGCTGTGATCGGGAGTAGATCAGCGGTTGATCTGCGGTCGCCAGTCGTTACGTGTGAACTACTCAGCGACGCATCAAAACGGCTCCCCGACACATCACTGCCACTTCGCAGTCGTCTGCCAGATGTCTAGCATGCCAAATATCTGGAGAAGTCGGCCGACTCGACATCCACATCCAGCCAATGAGAGCAGGCAGCTGGCAGAGCAGGCAGCTACTTTTTCACTGCAAAACACTTTTTACTCACCTCCAGCTCTCTCTGTAGCTCAGACAATCCCTGCTTCCTGTGTGTGCTAATCCATTCTTTCACCCATATTCTTTGTCTTTATAATTGCTATCTTTGTAATAACAAACAACAGCTGTTTCGTGTGTAGGTCATGTCATTTCCCGTTTCACATTTCACGTGTGTTTTCTTGAGAAAACGTGGTTTAGAGACCAGAGTCGGGTGACATGCTCATGTAGTGTGTGACCCCCTGTCACCTATCAGTCACGTAGTGTGAACGCCACAACAACTTCAAGACTCCCGTCACAAGACGGCAAGTTGTGTAGTGTGAACAGCACGGCCATCGGCCGACGCTGAAAGGGAAGTGAAGCATGCAAACTGGGTTGGCCGTTGGGTTTGAAATTTCTTGCAGTGAGGCAACAGTGCTAACCACTGCATCACTGTGCTGTGTGACCCGAACAATTCGTGTCAAAAAAGTTTTTATTTATTTTAATCTCCTAGCGTATAAATTCCACCCGTAGAATTTTGGCAGTGCACCAGTTGTTTTTGACAAGAAAAGCAGTAAAGAAAAAAGACACTTTTAATTTGTCTGACTGGGATGTGAGGGTGAGAGAGGCTGTGATCGATATCCTTAAACCCCTGAACTCTTTCAAACAATAATGAGCTCTGAATCTACACCTTCAGTTTCAGTGATTCTTAAAAAATCATGATAATGAAATCCATGGAACCAAATTATGGAGATAGTCCCACAGTGAGAGAAAGTAGGAACCAGGAAAAAACAAATACGTCAGAGACCTGTAACGTCCCTCACATAGTGAATCTACGAGCACTTCACCTCAGACAACCTGTTCTCACTTCCAACTCATCACATATGGACAGAGATGGTCACAAGTCTTTAAGCTAGAGTCCACGTCAAGTCTCTGAGCAAGAGTCCAAGTTAAGTCTCAAGTCACTTGTGGTTGTAATGAATGTTGTACCTGCTGCGTTCAATCCAGGCTGCTTATAAAACTGCATAGCTATAAGGAATTCTGTAACTGTAACCTGTTTTTCACTTACAGTACATGTAATGTGCAATGCAATTAATGACAGCCTATTAACTACTGTAAGTCAACACCCCCCGCAAACTCTCAAACCCAGTAAAACTGTAACCTTTTTTTCACAGAGCACAACCATGTAATGTGCAATGCAGTTAATGACAGAAAACTACTCTAAGTCATTTCCCAGACTCTCAAACCCAGTGTAACTTTATAACTAAATAAAACTGTAATGTTACATGATCAACAATAAATCTGTAACCTATTTGCAACCAACGTTAATAATTAACGTGATGGCAGCCAGCGGGACGTAAATGATTATGTTAATCGACTACCACAAGTATGGCAAGCAAACAAGCGCTCATTCATCTTTTCATAATGAACGACAGTCGAAGTTCAACTCCCGTAGGTCGTAGCTAAAGCAAGAAGCAAGGTAAAGTTAGGTGGCCAATGCTGAGCTAAACATGTTTACTAACCTCAGGTTACTAACCTGTTTTGCGTTCAGTGGTTCTTTGTTTGGGCCTTGTTGTATGAAGTTTTAAAGCCAAAGTTTATGAAGAATGGCACAGCAGCTGATGGTGTTTGGTGTCCTCTCTCACATGTGGCTGCGAGCAGCTGATACTACGTGTTACGTAGGCAGGTTATAAGTAACGGAGGGAGGGGAATAACAGCAAGCTCATCAGACGTTTCCTAAAAATAAACATTGTTCACGAGTCCTGCACCTTGAGTCCGAGTCAAGTCTGAAGTCTTTTGAGGACGAGTCTCAAGTCGAGTCTGAAGTCACTGTGTGTGCGACTTAAGTCGGACTCAAGTCCGAGTCTCAAACTCGAGTCCCCATCTCTGCATATGGAAACATTGTTAAGACCCATTGGCGTCTGTAACGCACTGGGGATTCCCATAGCATCGTAGTTCAATGCAGTGGGGGAAGGTAGGTATATGATATTTAACAGAAAAGACAGAGTTTCAACCAGGAGACTGGTGTTCGTTCCTGTGTGACACAAAAGTCAACATTAATTTTGGTTTATGTAAATAAACTGACGTATGGAATGTAGTTATTTTAACCCAAACCATGATATTTTCCTCAACCTAACCAAGTACTTATGTTTCCTTAACCTAACCAAATTGCAGCATTTCACAACGTTGACAACATGCTGTTTCAAAATGCTGTTTTATTATTACCCAGAGAGTTAAAAAGCTACGCCAAGGGGTCTTGACCAAGCGTCCATATGTAACGAGATATATATATATGGAAGTAAATATTGCTGACTGGCCGTGGTGACCTGAGGGCTGTTTTAGCCTGCTGTTAATTATCACCTTAACCAGCGGAAGCGATGACAGCAGGACAATCCACATAACATGCGCATCAGACTCTCTCCTGCAGTGCTGCTGCGCAAGGATGCGCGCGCCAAATATGACATCCAGACTTTTGTCAAACGAGAATATAAAGTTGAATCTGTCACAGAGCAGCCAAAGTCCCATAGACCTTTACACCGTCAGCCTCCCACCTGCTTTTAACCTGATGATATGATCTCTGTCGCATAAACACGCACATCAACTCAGCGTTCAGTCAGTTGGTGAGTGTGTGTGGCCGACCAGTGTGGAGAAAAAATGCACAGGTTCCAATGGCTGTGCATTGCAAACAGATCTGTCTTCTTCTCGGACAATGCGGATAAACAATTTTTTAAAATAAATAGTCTTGGCTAACTTTGCTTGAACTTGCAAAAATTGCTGCCTTTATTTATTTATATTATTTTTATTTAAGCTAATTAAAAATGATGCACTTGTCTTAAGGTGGAGTAAGTGATTCTAATCCAAAATATCGCTTTTTGTCAAATTTAGTGAATATCTCCTCACAGTCAGCTAGCTGTCCAGCTCTGATAAAATTTGGCGTGTACTCTGGCTCTGTAAATGGGAAACTAACAAAGTCTCTTGGAACTAGCACACAAGCTGTTCCAGCCATGACTTGTGAGGTAACGTTAAATGACATGCCCACGGGCAGTCATCTTACATTCTAGTTCTCATACTGTTGTTGCAATGTTAGCTATAGTAGCAGGAGAGTTGTGAGCAATGCTGTTTGGAGCTGATGTGCTGGCTCTGGCTCCTCTCCGCATGTTAGCTTCATGTTAGATTCGTCAGTGTTGCTAACTGTGTTGCTAAGTGATGTCATTGCCTAATTTGCATAATTGGCCATGTGCATGTAATTGTGATGGACGCTGTAGGAGAAAGGAATAACGTTGTGGGAGAGACAAAAAGTGAGGAAAAAAACCCTAAATATGTTTAGAACTACAGCCATGTAGTTGGGGGAAAGCTAGACTCTCAGCGCAATGGGGGCGGGCCTTCATCGCGGGGCCCACCTGCTACACAGTCATTTAAACTAAGTTTACAAGACTCCGTCAGAATTCACATCATGCATGATGGTGGGAGTTGCGGAAGGTGGAAGGGAGTTTTGTTAAAATTTGCTAAAATGTTTCCCTTTTGTTTACAATACAAAGGGACTGTTGCATTTGATAAGAACTGCTGAATTTTACAGTTACAGGGGATCTGCATGCAGTGCTTTTGTTCATCCGTGTCTACAATCAACTAAGCTAAACAGTCTCCAAAAGTCTCCAAAAACACCAAACTCTAGATTTGTTGCTAGTCGCTTTTTTGAAAAAAGAGTCACTATTGGGGTCTGAAAAGTCGCTAAATATAGCGACAAATTCACCAAGTTGGCAACATTGACAAGCAACAGTATGCTAACCCACAACTTAGCTAAGTTTAATTACATTACTTGCTGTGTCATTGTACACCCTATATCATGTTTTTTGTTATGGTGATTTCTCCAGAATCGCTTACTGTACCTTTAACGAACTAGCTTTTATTTTTTATTTGTTTTATACTTAAGTATACAGGTCAGAGTTATTTCGTTACTTATGTTGTCTTATGGAAAACATGCCAGCATTTAAGTTCCTGAACTGTTACAGTACGATGGCAATTGAGCCACTGTTTAATGTTCAAAATAAATTAAAGTAATAGAAATAAATGACAAAAAACCTGTTTTTGTCATTTATTTCTATTACTTTTGCTTTTTTGACGAGAAAACGTCTGGAATTGTAATCCTAAGTTAGCACCTACTATACTATAAATTTTGTCCACCGTTACACTCCTAGTCTTTATAGCTACAGATGTCTTTGAATTTTGACATGTCAGTAATTTTTAGATTACTCAGCTGAGCACTTGGCAGCTGGCTGTCACTTGAGTAGCTTTGGGGAAGAGACTTCATCGTATTAGACAGTGAAATCCGTTGTGCATTTTACGGTTTTTAGTGATGTCTCCTGTGATCGTTATACATAGCCACAAGAAATTCAATATTAAAGCATACATTAAAATAAATCATTGGGATTAAAATGTTAATGTTAATGGTAATGTGTAGCGGCTAAAGCTTTGTGAAATCCACAGAGACAAAGTTCACTGGCAATTTTTAGGGAAAAGAAATACAGATATTTAGGCTCAATGCTTTTTCAATTTGCTTCAAAAAAAATAAAAATGCCGTTCTACTGGAATAATGTGGAATGATGAGTAGATTTCCTTCTTGAGACCCTCCAATCATTTTTGAGTCTGTTGACAATGGCACTGACTTTCACTTGTGTGGCATTGTGGCACATGCTCTTTGTTTTCTTTGCTTTGTAGGGTTGTTGATAAGACACATCAGTGTTATTTGCTGCGTTGCCATGGCAGCAAATATCCCTCAAACCTGCTAGGTGTTCATGGCGTCCTGGTGGCTCAGCTGGATAAAGTGTGTGCCATGTAATTGTGATACGCGGTATTTGAATCCAGCAGGGATACTTTGCAGGGACTCCTTTCTCTTTGTCTCATCTTTTGCATCTTTCTCCACTGTGTTTTACTGTAAAAAATAACCTTTAAAACTGTGCGAAAGTGAAACTCTTATAAGACAAAATATGTAGGTAAAGGTATTTTGAGCAAGTTGATCTGATGCATTATGCTTCATCTTAACTTATGACAGAAAATCCTGAATGTTGAAAAATATGTTGATTGAAGCTGATTTAAAAAGACACTGTACTGCCTTTTGTTTGGCAACCAGTGAAACTTTAAATCAACTGTCCCTTTTAATTAGATATGCAATAAAGAGACTTAAAGATGTAAAACAACCCTTATCTAAAACAGATGCACCTCCGTGTTTGACTTGCAGGGTGGTGTTTCTCTCAGCATGGCTCTAGTCTAATCTGCGGCCTAACATATGGCTGATGAGCCTACAGCGCTATCATTCTGGTCCAGGCACACTTAATAGACTCCAAATGATTTGGCTCATGGTGACATACATTTTATGTGACAAAGAAGGGCCTAGTACCATGTAGTTAAGGTGATACAAGCATAAGCAGAACAGTACAGTAGTTGTTGTGGTCACTATGATGTCTTCAGCCTAGTATTTGTCAGTTATTTTTATTCCCTAGAATCCCATGCAGTATTTGTGCAAGAAGTGAAAGATTTTAATGGCTTATCTAACTTATTTGAGAAGTTCTCTTTATTTGACTGAAAAAGAAAATATAGCTGTAATTACTCCAGGAGTTAGTGAACATTTAGATCATAGTCTTCATTGAGTTAATTTGATATTTAATACAAGTTTGAAGGTTGTTTTAACCTTGTAACGTGACAAAGACAAAGAAAACATCTGAGACTGGTAAAAGACAAAAAGTGTTCTATTTTTGCAATTATATTATTAAATATTAAATATTGAGAAATTGTTATGATTATATAGTTTCACCAGATAGACACATTTGTCTTCCTTTTTCAATTTTGTCCTCTTCACTTTTAAAGTAGGATGTAAAAAATATCCAGTATGCTTGTATTTCCATTATCTGAGGGCAGGTGTGTGTGTATGCAAAACCAGTAAGCTGAATGACACAAACGTCTACAGCCATGTCAGGAGCTCTTTGAAGCTGTACATAGGAACAGCGGTGCTTTGAGCTATCTGTTAACAGCAGGTTTAATGTTAACCACTGCCACCAAAGTTATTAGGATTCATCCTCTGGGGACAATCGATATATGTACCAAATGTCATGGCAATCCATCTAAAAGTTGTCTTGTCTAGTCTAAAATGTGAACCTTACAGTGTTGCTAGAAGAAAAGTATGGGAATCACCAAAGTCATTAGGCTTGTACGTCTGGGAGCCATAAATGCTGTAGAGAATTTTGCTGTTTGCATACAGTAGATATTGATTGATTGATCGATAGTGTACCAATGTGGTGGGCCAACCAACTGACTGACTCTGTTAGGTTGGCTATAAATTGGGAGAAATATCGGATGGAGTAGACAATGTATTTAAAGTCATGAAAAGTGACTTTGCTAATTTTCAGTACAATTTAAATGTTTGCATCAAGCAGTAAAATGGCTGATAAATACACCATAGTGGGCCTAACTTTCAATTTACTAATCAGCTGTGAATTATGTAAAAGTTTCAATATAGTTTTGTTTTTCTATTTTGAGTCATACATCATTTAAGGTCAGTTCATACATTATTACCTTCAGTTGCTTTCAGGAGTTGAATGTAGCTTTTTCACATTATGCATGAACTGTTCTGACACACAGACATGCTACATTGAAAGTAGAATTTTCTCTTCAGTATTTTGCATAACATTTACATTAAATTTGGCTGATAGCATCATAATTTAGCAGTACATCTATTCGTACAAACAGGTACTTTGTTGCTACTTAATTTAGTCATCGTTTATAGAAAGTGCTTAATGCACAGTTTTCACCTTTTCCCCACTGCCCACCCCATTACAATGCAGCTAGAATTAAGGTCATTATGGTTGTCATACAAAAGCCTGTCCTACTATTATTCAAATAAGTAATTATTTTCACAGTAATATGTTTGACTGGGAGTTTGTCATTGTTAGGATCTCACTGTTAATCATGTTGGATCAGATTACTGCAGAATCTTACATAGACAATTATGTTTACTTTGCGCAACAATGATCCTAACAGGTGATCCAATTGTCTCTCATAAATGAGTTTTTAGGTAATGTGCTGATAACCAGAATGAAGGTAGAAAGTTGTCAGTGAGGTGATGAAGTGCCTCTGTAAGCAATTTACATACATGTGAAAATCAATGTAGACGTGCATGGGGAAAAAAAAGATTAAGCAGGATTTAGAATGTAAATGTAATGAACTATCTCTGCTAATGGTATGCAAATGTAATACGTCCTGTTATTTTGGGATCTCGGATGCAACTGCAAATGAATTTCAGCAGATGCACACAATTTCTATCAGGTTTTTCTTGGGCATATAAATGTCATGTTTTGCATGAACTATATTCACAGATTTACAGTGCTCTTTAGTTGTCTACTAATTTACACAATTGACATTTACAGTGGACTAACAGTCTACTAATTTACACAATTGACATTTACAGTGGTCTAATATTAGTGGTCAGGAAGATTCTTTCTCTTATCTGATGCTCAAAATGTTCCCATTTAAGGTGACAGTGAGCAACATAACAGAAAAACACGATGAAAGGGACTTTTGACTTTGAAGTAGATAAATTAAAATGACAAAGGCACATGGGAAGCCGTATTAAGATGGATAACAATTAACATTGTGAGTCAGCTTTTAAATCTTTGGGGACAAAAGCTTGCCTTGATTTTGAAAACATGAGAGAAATTCTATCCCCATCTGACCTACAGTTTTAATTTAAAATATCAAGATATGGTAGCTGCGCAGTTTAAGCTTAGCAAGCCAGAAGCAAATGACTGTGGATGACAATGGCCTGATGTAAGACTTTCAGAATAATAAGCATAGACGAGAGCAATGATACCTTTACAGTGGATAAAACACGGAGAGATTCTCCTGCATGGTGAAATAGGTAATTATACTGTTTCCATATGTTACAGTACAAAATTCATGATTTTAGGTACTCATCCCTGGCTGTGTTCCCTGAGACGGAGGCTGTCCATGAATAATTAGCTCAGTTTGAGCTTACTTGTTAAGAAGCTTAGAAGTGCTATGAGCTAAAGTATAAGCCGGCTTAGTGAGGTAAATCTTGTACACCACCTATTGACCACATGTTCTCATGGTGCACAGATATATTTTCTGCACCTGTTAATAGGTGGTTTGCTGGAGTCTGATCACCCTTCGGATTAAGGTATTTTTTGGACCTGAAACGTAACGTAAAGGTTACTCTGTAAATATTACAGCATATGAAGAGCTGAGCTGTCACCTGCTGTTACTGCTAGGACTCCCAATTCCACATCCTGTAAATGCTTGAAATGATTATGATAGGGTAGCTATGGTTGGGATTGACACTAAATCAACCTGCCATGTGCAGGTTACACCGGCAACCATCAGTAAATAAAGTCTTTATGATAGCTTTCTCTTCATTTGGACCGTACCGCCTATGAGAAAGTAATAAGCTAGTGACCCTCCGTGTCGGCCTGTCTAAGCTGTGAGGGCAATGTCAGTAGAATAAGAAATGTATAATGGCCTTGTAGTCCCTGTTGCCTTTTAAAGACATTCAGATTTTCCAAGCCATTACCTTTGAGAGATGAGCACCAGTAAAGAGCGAAAAATCCTGTTTGAGCAGTGTTTCGCACCAGCATTGACTCACACAGAAGGGGACCTTGTTTTTGTCAGTAAATCAACATGGCCTGTAAGTCTTGCACACAAGGGGGAATCATTGGCAGGTCCCATCCTTCAGGTTTGCCTTTGTCCTCTGCATAGTAGGCTGTTTCCAATGGTTACCAGGACTGTCATAGAGCTGGAAGGTGCTGCGGTATAGCATCACTTTCTGTCTATAAAAACACCATCTGCAATAATATGTCACATTTGAATTTCTAGCGTGATTGCAAAAGTAATTCAACACACAGTTTCCTATTAAACAGGACAAGAATAGTAAACAATTCTATTTCCAGGAGATAGAGAATTAAGACTTTACCACCATTAGAACAAATGGTGCAGATCACTACAGTGTGCCTCATATAGTAACCAGCTAAGTGCCAATAAATGTACTCTTTTGTAATTCAGGCAGAGATTTCTTCATCCACCATTTCCCTTTGAGATCTTTTTTTAGAATTACAATAAAGCTCCATCTGGCCTTTCGTTCTGAAAGTAGTTCATAGAGCACAAAACACACTCAAACCTTCTTTTAATGACAGCATCGTATGAGATTTGAAGGAAATGTAAAGGGGGATCTCGTGCACATCACACCTCACATAAGCGGATGGTGTAGCAGACAAGAGGATCTCTGGGTCATTTCACAAGGACTGAACTCAAAAGAAGGCGCTGGACCACTCATATTCATTTAACACACCAAGTTTAATAGGCATCTAACGTTTTAATGTGCAGTGCGTCTTCATCTGTACCAAAACCTTGGCTAACATGAGTACTCTAGTGTCTTCTTTGGCCCAGATACAGTATCCTCTCTGCTAGATTTTGATAAAGTGTTTAAATTTTGTTTAATTATGGACGTTTAACTTGTTTGCTTTCTGTTTGAACTTTCTTAACAGACGTTAAAATGGCCCCTAGCAAATGTGTCTGCAGCTTGCTAATGTATTTTTGTGGTGCTGACAGTTCACAATATTTACATGATAGCTAACATTGCAGGCTTGGCTTCTCTCAGATCACACTCAGACTAAAATAAAACCATAAAACAATAAAGATGTATCTAAAGGAGGAATGATACTGATGCTGCTGTCAGCGGACTTCTTTCTACATGTTTCTAAATTTGGAATATCAGTTTAGAAACATGAACTGCAGATAAATTGTTTTGGAATGAATTTCCCATCTTAGAGAATTTGACATAAACTGACATAAATTGTATTATAATAGGATGATATGACAATAACATGAGAAATCCTTTGTGCTGAGTTTTGACACTCAAAATATACTGTGATGTTAATCCAATGTATTCCTACTGAAAATGTGCCAGTAATAAAACCCTAAATCATTCATTATTGAAGGATATTTTGCCCGTATTTTTTTAAAACCATCTTATATATGTTCTTTAGGTAGAAATGCTGCAGTTATGTTATGAAGGCGTGTAGCTTTAGGGCAGGCTCTGATTCATGATACAATTTCACTGATTTCCTGTATCCTATTGCTGCAAAACCACCAGAGAGGAGCAATTTAAGGTAGCAAAAGTTAACTCTTAATTGTCTCAGTTAATTCAAACACTTTACATTTGAGATGTGGAGATGGAAGGAGGCATGTTTTCAAACACAGCGTTTCAGTTCACTGCTCTACAGCTTGCCACAGCTATTGGCATATAGTCACACTGCATCCATTATTAATCACATGGTTCTCAAGGACGACGTCTGTGCCAATTAGTATGCAGAGAGCACGAAGATCACTTTCCAGCAGTGACTTCAAAATTAAGTATTAAAAACAGAATTCTGGCCTTTCTTTCTGTATGCCGAGGTCATATCTTTCTACTGCACAAAATGGCCATGGGGATTTAGCTGGAAAATTTAAGACTTTACAGTGTTTGCAGTGAAATACTCTGTGCATGACAGATAAAGATATTGCTGTAACATTAATATTTTTACCATCATCTTTTTAGCTTGTTTTCTGAAAAGGGCTTTGCTATAAAAGAGGGGAGTTTTACCGAATCCCTAACTGAACTCTTTCTTTACAATAAATGATCAGTTGTGTTCTGTTTTATTTAAGTTTGCATTGAGATGACAAATAACATTTCGCTTAATGTTAGAATAGACTTTGCTCAGTTGTCAACAATAAATTGCAGATCCTTCCTTTTATTGTTGTTATTGCTGATAGTGAATTGTTACAAACAAGCTCAAATGAAAGCTGTCTGTATGTGGCTCTCTTTAGCATAGTTTGCTATGTACCTTACAATTTGGCACATTCTGGTAAACGTATCTGCTTGCTGAGACAAACCAGCCACTCCTCTTTACCAGCAGTAACATTACCTGTAGACAGTGAATAACAGCAACAGAGAGAGAGTAGAAGGAGGACAGTAAGAAGGATTGATGCTGACGTCTGAGTTTTTCATTCTTTCTACACGTCACTCAGTATTTTGATGTCTGGAATATGATTTATTTTATTTACATTTTAGATTTGTTTCCGCTGAGATATTATTGAGTGTATAAATTGACTTTCTGTTGTTGCTGCTCTAGAAACAACATTTAGTTGTATTTAAAATAGTCAATTCAAACCCTGTTCCGAATTTTAAGACAACCAGGCAGCTAATATGAACACTTCAATTTTTATAATTTATTTATCACAAGTTATATCATTTTCTCAGTATTGAACAATGTTACGGCACATTGCAGATTTTCCTCATATCGTGCAGGCCTAGCAGTTAATTTTAACATATTGTTTGGGCCCTAAAACAATTAGCAGGGAAGTCATTTTATAACTTGTTATGTTACTGTGACTTCCTGATTACATAGATGATTACTTTTGATTGGATGGGTCTGCACATGTTTCTTAGCAACACATTTACACATTACTAAAGTCTTAACTAACAAATTTTTTAAGGTGCAATGTGTAAGAAGTAACAGTTCTGACATTATGTCAAAGACATACTGAAAGAAGACCATGATGTTAAATTGTCAGGGGACATGAGTTATTCTGGTTGTTGCATTATTTCTTCTGTTGTGTGCTGTGTTCTCCACACAATTTTTTTTTTCCTGGTTGTAATCCACACTTGTTGGCAGTGATATTTTTTGGATGCCTGTGGTGTCTATGGAATCCTGGACCTACTAATGTAAGAGGTTGGCTGCTCATAAACCCATATTCACTCATTCAGACTACAAAATGCAAAGCTTCTATCACAGTAAAACAAAAATCCCTTTATAGAGGGCAGGTTCACAGATAAAGTTTTGGTGAAAATCCCTTGTTAAAGCACAGAAAGCTATTATAGTAAGTTATTAAATTATTGTGTGGATGATTCAAGTCTAACTAAAGGTCTTCTTTCAAGTAGTGAACTGGTTGAAAGGCAAGATCTTGTCAGTACACACTTAGTGGCTGACATTCAGCTAATGAATCGGCATACTGTAATGTATTCATCCCCCTGATGTGTCTGAGAACAGGTTGGATTTAGATACGGACGGAGTCATCACTTTGCTGCTGTCTACACACTTTCAGTGTATCGGTGAGTGAACAACACTAGTGAGAAGAGACCAGTCATGCAACTGCTCACAGGCATCGGGCTTAAAACTGTGCCACTTTCCCATCAACAGCAGCGTGACATGGTCGCCTCTCTGAGTGAAAGCGAGGAGTCAGTTGACCGCCAGGCAGAAAGGGATTTGGGGAGTTCAAGGAGTAGTCTGAATTTCCCTTTCCAGTGGAACTTCACCTTTCTCAAAACCTATCCTGGCACTTAAAGGCAGCAATGGACCCTCAAGGAATTTCACAAGAACAACAGCGTCTAACAGTGAAAGCATCCTTTTCTCTGCCTGGAATTACTCTGCTAAACCTTTACTGTGCCTGCCGAGAATGGAAAGGGACTGGAAAGCAGCATTGTAACCTCTTACTCGTAAATGCAGCGCACTCTGCTGACTCTAAAGACTTTAAGGATCTCATCTATGTAATAGGACATTTTCTTCTCTTTTTTTGGCACTCATGCATGTTAGGAAAAGTAAAAAATATTGCTCATTACACATCATTAGTCTAAAGATAATCTAACAAACACTGTGCTGTAGCCAGAGGAAACCACCATCTGTTAATCTGATATTTGTGTGTATGTGTGTGTGTGTGTGTGTGTGTGTGTGTGTGTGTGTGTGTGTGTGTGTGTGTGTGTGTGTGTGTGTGTGTGTGTGTGTGTGTGTCACAGAGGCAGAAGATAAATATTTAAATGACTTGGGATTTTTTGGACTACTAGTACCTTGAGGAAACTTTCCCATCTGATCAAGTCTTTCTCATTCATCAATATTTTTTTCCAAAGATGGGTTTAAAAAAAATAAAAATAAAGGTCAGTTGTCTTATATTCGGGCCAATTCTGTGAATAATTTGCCTCTTTTAAAACCAGCAGTACTTTTTCTCATTAATCCACAATTCTGTATAGTTCAGCTTTAAGAGATATTAAACAAAACTTACTCCCCATCTAATTTCCAGTATCCAACATGCCCCAGCAGAGGTCAGACCAGCATCACCCGCAGGGCACGCCCACCATGATGCACCCAGCGACGGCAGCAGGACCGCCTATTGTAGCACAGAGCCCTGCCTACTCTGCCCAGTACTTCACCTGCAGCCCGCAGCAGTTCACCAGTCAGCCGCTGGTCCAGCAGATGACACATTATCAATCACAGGTAAGATTTACTGTCACCACCAGCATCTTCAGCAATGCTCGGCCCAGTAGGCTCCTCTGTTAAGAAATAAATGTAACCATTACAGTTACTCTGGTACTATCAGCTAGTGCTGGCAGTCTTCATCTCTCCCAGCTGTTCACTTGTCAGCCATTTGTCTGACCGACGCCTGCGGTCCAGCAGCTTGACAGAGTGCCAGCATGATGCCAGTGTTTTCTGATATGTGGAGCTGTCTGCAGGCTCCTGCCTCTCACACCTGAATGTTGTTACCTGTTTGCAAACAGGCTGTGATACAACAAGCGCAGGAACACAGAGGCAGTTAGGAGACTGGCTTCAGGGCGTTTAGGGCTTACAAAATTACCACATATTGATTAAACTAAACTGAAAAGAACTTAATTATTAGTTACTAATTTTCACGGCAAGCCTGTCAGGGCAGTAATTTAAATTAAAATTATTCTTTTATGTCAAATAGCGCTGGTTATTGTTAGAAATTGTTATTGACAATACAATACCTGAGGTTTGGTACCTTTTTTAGACCATGATACTTTGAAAAGTAATAAAGGTTTGTAACAAAGGAAGTATTGTGGTTAGATGCCCACCCCTTGCCAAGAAGGAAACGTTCACACACAAGTCCCTGATGTTGTCCGTGTCTGTCCGTCCTTGCGTGTCTTCCAGGCACAGCATGTGTTCAGTCCGGTAATGCAGGGCAGCGCCAGGATGATGGCGCCTCCCACACACGGCCAACCCAGCCTCGTCTCTTCCTCAACTACACAGTACCCAGAGCAGACACACACCATGTATGGTACGACAGCCTACCACATGTGTATGTTCATACGAGTATGCAACCAACAATACGTGCAGGCATAATTAATGTGTACAGTTTTAATACTTTTCATCCTTGCTAACACTGATTCCTGTCTCTAAGTGTCTCCAGGGCCAATGCCTCAGCAGTACCCCCATCCAAATGCCACCTTGCACCCTCACCCACAGCACCCCCAGCCCTCTGCCACGCCTACAGGCCAAGCCCAGCAGGGTGGTCCCCCACAACATGGAGGTCCTCCTAGCCACCCAGCTGCCAGCCCGGTCCAGCACCCACAGCACCAGCAGGCAGCAGCAGGTGAGTACGTTAAGGTTGGAAGCTGAGATTTTCCTGCCCAAGTCTTGTTTCGATCCCTGTACACATAAATATTGTGCATAATAGTGTTTATATTTATTTGTTTTTCTGTGCTGTAGCAGCAGCAGCAGCCCAGGCCCTCCACATGGCCAACCAGGCACCGCAGCAGCAGATGTTCTCAGCCTTGGCCCCCACGCCCCCCTCCATGACCCCGGGGCCCAACCCTCAGTCTCCCCAGGCATCGTTCCCCTCTGCCCAGCAGACTGTCTATATCCACCCGCAGCAGGTGCAGCACGGCTACAACCACAACCACATGGCACACGTGCAGCAGGTAGGTCACAACCTGCTATCCCACTGTACTTCGAGGCCAAGTCATCAGATTGGCAGTGGTTCCTGAACGGGATTTTAAATGCAGATATAAGACGTTTTAGTTGGCATACTACGGGATACAGTGGAAAAACAAACCGTTTGCATTGTCACAGTCCAACCATGTTAATTCCACATAGCACAAAAAAATGCTTAAATGCTAACTTTGGGTAAAAATGGAGGTTTGACCCATGCCTGTCTTTAAAGGAATTATGGGATATGCACTTTTCTACTGTTTAGAGAGTTTGATGAGAAAGGTGATTAATGTCTGTGTGTAAAGTATGGAGCTTGAGTCAGGACGTGCTTTGCTTAACGTAGCTTCTCACTACTTACAACCTGTGGTATTTCTTGATAAACAGCTGCACAGAGAGACAGCGTGCAGCTTCCTGGAGTCTTGGCATCACAGTGAGGTTGTCAGGATTGGTACCTTTGTGCCTGTACAGAGACCTTTTTGTTTTTGTGTGTGGATTAAACAAATGAGGTACATCATGTAAATTAGTGACCTTTAGAGATTGGTGGAACTGTAGGCATTATTTTGAACTTCACAGAGAGCCAGGTTAGCTGCCCCCCCTGCATCCTGTTCTAGACTGATTGCCTCCTGACGCCTGATCTACCAAATGTACAATTGTTGGCAGAGAACATTTCAGACCTTGTGTTTACATCATTACCTGAAAGCCTAAATTCCTTGGAGGGCTTTTGTTATAGTGACTTTGCATCTTTCTCTCTCCTGTGGTCATAAATTAGCAGAACAAACTTGCTTTTACTTTAAGAGCTTGATGGGATGACTGAGTTTAAGCCAAGTTCTACAGTCAATTCATTTGAACAGAATATTAATCATTTGGGTTTGCCATAAAGAGGCTATACTTTATTCCATCCTCCACACCCGTTAATTGTCCCATTTAATTGCTTGGAGAATGTTGTTGCATTGATGCCCATCTGTTTCTTTAAAGAACTCTCTTGTCCTTCTACTTGTGTGTCACTGTCACACTCGTGCTTTCTCTCACACCTAGGCCCATATGCAGTCCAGTATGGTGCCGTCTCACCACCCGGCACCCACCCACCCCACGATGATGCTAATGGCTACCCAAGGTCCAGGTGGTCCGCAGCCACAAATGCCCCAGACTGCCCTCAACCCCATACCCGTTTCCTCCACCACACATTTCTCCTACCTAGCACATCCACAAGGTATGTTCATTTTATTAACTAGTACACTCCTGCGGGGAGCAGTCAGAAGTGTGCTAGCATGTCATTGTACCCGATGTTTATACTTCATTTATGTGCACATGTAGGCGTTTTTTGATCCACATTGTGAAAGTAAACTTAGTAAATGTGTGCACATTGTAATAACTGCCTACACTAGTTGTCAGGACAGTCCCTTAACCTGTAACAAGAATAGCTGCAGTCTGTACTGATCCGCAGCAGTTTGTGGCTCTTTCTTGAATCCAGATCGCTAGCTGGGTCTGGCTCTCTCATAGTGGATCTAACAATCACATCTACCAGAG
Organism: Micropterus dolomieu; assembly: GCF_021292245.1. Classification (NCBI taxonomy): domain Eukaryota; kingdom Metazoa; phylum Chordata; class Actinopteri; order Centrarchiformes; family Centrarchidae; genus Micropterus; species Micropterus dolomieu. The sequence goes on along the minus strand of NC_060166.1, from coordinate 27,510,356 downwards.
GAACAGACTGGGGGGGAAAAGACTGCACACTCATTTGTGCTTGACAAGATATTATCAAGAGGTGAAGCCATGGCAGAGGACCAAACAGGGGGTGGACTTTTTAAAGTATGTCCCTACCCACAGCCGAGTAGTCAACGCCAGCTGTTTTGTAATAGCAGGCTGATGTCTTGTCAAGAAACAGTGGGAGAAGATAAATTAGTTAGCGGACTGAGTTTCTGCCCTGCTTGTGCAGAAATTTATTATTAAATCTGGTACTTATGTGGCTGCCAAGGATAACCCATCTTTTTCTCAAAATATGCAAATGGCTGCTTTGCATGTGGACAGTCATGTTTTAGGCTTTTTGCAAAAGAAAAAATGACAACAAAAGGCCCGGTTCACACTTTTAGAAGTCTCTAAAAACAACAATCACATTTTGAGAGATGATAGATTAAAGAGCACTCAACTTTCTGATGCACCTCAGATCAAGTACCCAAGACTCCCTCCAATTCGAGGCTCTTAAAACCCCCTGAAAAGAATCTCTTATGCCAGCTAGTCCGGAAACCAACAAATCCTGCAACATGTCTCACACACACCTTTCTCAAACCAGCACTGCCAAAAACCAGTTAGAGTAAGCCAAATGATCACTCAAAGCAAAAATACTTATTTGGAACATTGGGAGGAAGAGACAAAAAAAACACCACAAACTAGATTGTTATCTAGCAGTAAACATAGATTATGAAATGGCTGAATATCTCTCTACGGTCAGATATCAAGCAGTGCTGCTTCTTACAAAGTGCAGACTCAGTGACCCTTGCAATTGAAAAAGGGAGACATAAAAACATCATGGTTACCTAAAAAATATAGAGTATGTGAGCACTGTACGACAGGTGAGGTGGAGATGCATATTCTCCTGAAATGTGACAAATATAGAAGCATAGCAGAACAATATTTTCAGAAATTCTATCTAGTAATACCGGATTTCAAAGAACTTAGATAACTATAAATTAAGAATAATCCTAAAAGGGCATGAGCGAGTGTCTCTGTGTCCCAACCTGAGGGATAGCGAGTGACTATCTGAATGTTATTTTTGTTGTTAGAACTTGTAATTGCTAAACTGCATGGTCATGATTGCATTTATTCTTATATTCATGATGTAAACTTTTGATTTTGCAGCAAACCGCTTTGGCAACATTGTTTAACATTCATGCCAATAAAGCATATTGAATGGAGAATTTTGAGAATCTCTAAATGCATGAACTTTACATTTCCCCCATTTTGTCTCTGGTCTCTGCAGTGCAAACTCATCATCAGCAGCAGCTGTAGATAGAGGGCGCCAGCGAGCTGAAGGACCCACTCTGCGTCATGCTTCTCAACCAGAGCCTTCATAACCAGGCGATGAAGAGAATGAGAGCCCTCCCTCTCCACTCTTTCCTCATCCTCACCAGACATGCTTCACATCAGCTTTTCTCTTCCTTCCCTCCCTCCCTCCCTCCCTCCCTCCCAGACTAGGCAATAAGAGAATGTTAACAGGTTGATGCAGTGACATGTTTTAACGAGCTAGAGAGTTTTTAACAGACAAGACTGCTCCTATTCAGCCCCTGTTCACATGCAAACACACACACACACACACACTTTTTCAGGGGTCCCAAATTGCAATTTGAGTCAGCTTGCCAAGTAAAGACGTGACAGAGAGAATGAGAGTAACTAATCAGTGAGAGTGAAGAAGAAAATTAAACTGGAACTTGCATTTTGTCTGCACCTTGTTCTGAGGAAAAGAAAAATCTTCCAACCTTTAGACAGTATTAATCTTACTGTTTATTGCTGCTGCTATGTGCTGCGTTTGTTTCCAAACTACATGAAAGGTTTCTAACCAAACTAAAAACGAAACATGACAAGAAGCTTCCTGTGAAATAAACACATTTTGGCAGCCAAGAGGACAGGAGAAATGTTATTTATGAAATTATAATGGCTGAGGTGATCAGATCCCACTTCTCACCTGACCCTTATGTAACTTTTAAGTTAAAACTTTTACTTTGTAGATAATATAAATAATTTAAAAAATGAGCAAAAAAATTTAAAAACAATAAAAAAGTTTTAAAAACTGAATGGCTTACTGTGGTTGTCTTGCGTTGTGGGTTTCTCATCACAGGTACTGTAGTTTCTCAAATTTTTGTATTTGTTCAGGTCAGAAAATATGGTTTTAAATATTTATTCAGAAAGTTTCAAGATCTCTTACAAGAGAATAAATTACACATGTAGATAACACAATTCATTACAAGCGACACGCTCATTAAAACACTGACATATTAAAAATACTATGTACTCAGAGGAATGAGTTTTGGTTTTGAAGTTCATTGCAGTAGGAAGGTACACAGTACCAACAAATGCATGATAAACACCTGTATTAGTAGTGTTTGTTGTGACCAGCTCCTTTAGGAAATTATTCAGCCCTTTTTTAAAGTTTTTTTACACACAGATTATGGTTATCAAATCGGATATGGTGACGTTTATTCCTTTCTTATATAAAGTCTGATTTATTCTAGCATCTCCACACTTAGTATTGGGAGGCGGTGAAAAATGATTAACTGGGAAAATAATCAGCAGATTGACAATTGAAAATAATAAAGCTTTTGTTGCTTTCCTATATTTCTGTGGGATTAACATCCCAATATAATGTAGGCCGTCAGAATTCATTTTAGATGGGGGTATGGCATAACACTAGCCATTGATGGCTGTTGTGTGCGAAAATAAAAGCTCAAAGGTCCTCTTATTAGTTTTTCCCAGAGCTTTTGACTTACCGCACCAAGGTGACCCATGAGCCAACTCTATTTGCTACAGTAAGTGGACCTCTTGAATTAAGATTATTTTGCCACATAACTACTAATTTTGAGCTTTAATGTTCATTCGTGACCTTGAATAAGTCAAACATTTAAAATTATTAACTGTAGCTAGATTCATTTCCAAACGTATGAGTGGTAGTAAGTCTTAGCTAACGCTAGCTTAGTCTTGGTTAGAAGATGAATAAAAGGGTGTCTCCCAAAATATCAAACTATTCCTTTAATTCATGTGGCAATCATTCAAATCGGGAATATTCTGTTAATGTTATTGGGACTTCTAATGGTGGAGGCTACATTTCTTTTGGCTACATTTGGATTCTGCTTGTGAGGAAACCTGCTAGCACTGGCCTGAAACACCATGTAAGAACAGTAAGTACCTCTCGACTTCATCCATCATCTGAACAGTGAATATCTTGTGGTCTTGGTTCATCACATGCTTATTTTTGTACAGCATGTACAAAAAAAACAAGACAACACAGACTTCAAAGAGTGCGCACACACAAACTGATCATGTGAATAGTTTTTTTTTTTGGTTAGCTTTATTTTACAAAAAGTCAAATATACAGTTGATATATATATATATATAATTTAGATTGCTTATTACTAAAAGTGATGCAAACACAAAATGACGATTTTAAAAGCTGTTGGTTTTCATTGGCTGTTGAGGGGACGTTGGGTTGAACTGGAATGTTTACAGTGCTAAATTAATAAACAGAATGAACAGTATTGAGAACACACATTCATCAACTGGACATTTTTAAAATAAACATACGGGGTAGACTAAAGGTCTTGCTGGAGCAGGTGTTGAGGATTAAAGACACCTGAGGTACACAGGGATTTTTCATTAACTCGATTCATGCGGACAAATTGGAGTGAACCATGAAAAAAAATTATAAGCCATAAAGCAAAAGGAAAATGTGGTAGCCCTGGTTTTAAATATAGCATTATTTTCTAGGAACTTTGGCATTTGTCAAATGTTTGTTTTCTTCAGTGTATGAGCAGGTGCAAAACATTGAATTCTCACTTATCTCATCCATGTAGAAGTCGGATTGTTCCTTACATACATGAAACGTTGTGTGAAGCACTGGACTTCTCTCAGATATTGCACTACTCTGCACCACATCACATCCGGGGAAAAGCAAAGCAGCTTTCTGGCAAAGGCACAGTCATTCTCCCTAAAACAAAAACAATCAGCAAAGAGAGGGGACTGATAGTCAAAATAGTTATTGTTACCGTTGCTTTCTTTAGCAGAAATGAAACACCGAGGTGACGAGTGATTTGTTTGACTTGAGCACATAAAGACAGGAAGACCAACCGTACTTTTGCCAAAAACGTCCTTGTTTTTGTTCCCCTTATAAACACATTTTTAAAGATGTCAGTCTTTATCAAGATGATACATTAAAGACAACTACGCAACCATTGTAAAAACATTCCTTTGATAGACAAAGCCAACTTATTGCAGAACAAGAGGAGTAATCACAGCAGACTTACACTAGTCATGTTCATGAGGAAATTAACTTGCACTTGTGCAGGTCTCTTAATAAAAAACAGGAAACTACAACGATAAAGAGGGCAGAGAGACAGACAGCTTCAGATTTAAAACATGCATTAAGCATAAGTTTACTGAAAGTAAATCTTAATCAAATGCTAAAGTTAGTGTTAAAGCAAGGTAAGAAGACAAACAGACATGTTGTAGCACACCGTTTCCCCACAGGCATCCCACTGCTAATGAAGTGAAGCTTCAGTTATTGAAACAAAATTACAGAAAATTGGACATTTCATCTTTGGTGTGTGTCAAAACTGCTTTTAGGTGTGATGACAAACTCAGAAGGCACCTCAAATTATTAATTGGTCATAAATTTAAGAAAATACTGAGAAAAACAATTAACATTATGAGCTGGAGACGCGATGCTACTCCCAGAATCAATATCTGCCTGAAGAAGTTGTTCAGAAAATAAATGTTAATATCTACAGAGGCACTTTCAGGAGTTGCATCATATCATGGTCTACTTTTAAGAGACCATTAAAGGTTTAATGACAGATGATCAAACCATGACAAAACTGGATTGAAGTTTTTTCAGGGCTTTGGCTCTCACTTTTGTTGAGAATCCGCACACGAGTGCAAGGACGAGACGAAGCTTTGTCAAATACCTTGTGTACGTGAAGTTTCCCCCCCCCTCTCACGATCTTTGGAGTGAAGCCTTTCAAGTCTATGTTTCCATTTCTGTTTTATGTCTCACTTTGGTGAAACAGAATACCTTTTTACGCCACAAAAATCAATGCAAATGACTTGTTATAGCATAATTCATATCTTATCACCAAGTGCTTTGTGGAAAGTGTGATATTGTCCACATGGGGCAGAGTTATGCTTTTTAAACATGATTGTAGTGGCACAGAATACCTTTTGCATCAGAAAATTAATTAATTACAAATTAATATGGTAACAATATCCATCCATTTTCTAAACCATTGTTCAAGGCTGCAGGGTGGCAAAGATATATAAATTATAATATTGTTATTACATCATTCCATTTTCTTTGATTTTATGTCAAAAGTTATTTCTATGAGACCACGAAACACTTTGTGCTCATTCAAAAGTGAATTTTGTGCACATAGCGCCTTTGGTGCTTGAAATGTAACATGTGACACTACAAAGACCCTTTTAGAAAAATCCTAGCAGTGAGATTTGGGACACAAAGTCTCTGGGGGTGAATACTGTACCAGACTGAGATCAGCACAGTCATGCTGAAGGACTTTCAATCATCTGACACACAGACACACACCACAAACATGTTCAGGTACAGACAGTGCCGATGAAGAAAGCTGATCTACAATCATTTCTGTGGTTTTCTGTATTTGCTTCAGCGAAGGTTTGAAGGGGGAAGAGGATCAGTTTCTAGTAACACTGACTTTAACCACATTTTCCCCTTTTCAGTTAATCTTTTTGTTTTTCTACAAAATAATCTGTGTATAGAAAAAATACACATTGTTTCCAAAGTGCACTGAAAGCATCGTGCACTTAAATATATAACAAAGCACAAGAGGAGGACTACCTAATAGAGTGTACAGACACGCTTAAATAGAGTGCTTCTTCGTTGGTGTGTGTATAAAAAGGCGCTTCACACAAAATCTCTTGTGTGTGAAAAAGAAAATGTCTTTTAAATATTTTACAGAAGCACTTGATTTAATCAATTTCACAGGCAGTGCCTTCCCCATCAGTTCAGTCTAAGTGCCAATGAAGTTAAATCAAGTGCACCTCTATATATTCACAAGTATAAAAGCATTTAAACATTTACTTTTTTTTTGCCTGGGCTTGAGGACAGCTACACACGTGGCTCTCCCTCTCTCGCACAGAACCTCAACATCAATAAAATGAGAATAATCATCATGGTCAACACTGTTATAAAACTCACAAAAATACATTCACTGCGGACACTCGGGGTGGAGGTTGTGAGGTGCCTCTCACACACCCACCACATGTTTGTAGGTGGGGTGGTAATAAAATACGTGACGTGTGTGTGATCATGTGTGACTGCAGTCTGTCAGAGGTGATGAAGGTGCTTGTCTCAGTGGGTCAGAGCAACACGTACTGGTTGTCTATCGCCCGCTTGCGGCCCCGCTCGGGCTCTAGCTCATAGTCTGAGTCCCGTTGAGGGATGTGCGGGTTGGGGTGGCGGAGCAGGGGTCTCCTCCCCACCGATTCACTCCGACGCAGAGGAGAGGGAGCTGGCGGAGGAGGGTCAGGGACGCGGTTGGTGCGAGTGAATGGGCGATTTCCCGGTTGGGAAACAGAACTGGGACTGGAAGTGGTGCTGGCGCTGGTGGAGCAGGAGGAAGGGGGCTGAGTGGAGCTGCGAGCCAGGCTGCAGTGAGCCAGGCTGGGCTCAGAACTCCACCGATGGAGGGAGAAAGGGACGAGAAGAGCGCCTGAGAGCTGACCTGAGGGAAGAGGAGGGGGAAAGAGAGGAAATGAGAGTTTTGGTGACCACATCAAAAAAAAAAAAACTTCCACTTCCTTGGCATTTCAGTTGCACACCTGCTTAGCATTACAACAGCAGCACAGGACTGTCGTTGATGTAATTAAAGGATAATTCTGAATCTTACTTTTGTAGTTTTGGTAAGGAAATATTAAGATTGAGAACTTGGCAACATTGCTAAAACTTGCACGAGGAGGAAAAAAACAACGGTTTTTAAACACCCATCACACTTCCAAGTTGTGCACCACAGTTGTTCTGTGCAATGATGAATTATAACCAACATTTCATGTGTTTTTTCACTTTGGGTTTTACGGCCTCTCTTACAACTTTTTTAAATTACAGAATAAAAAAAAAAAAAAAAAAAGGTTTTAGAAAATGTGCCAATATTTCACAAGGAAAAAGAAGATTTATACAAGAGTCAAAAATAATATATTTTAATGTGCCAAAACCTTTTTTTGTCTTTAGTTCTCTCCTATACAAGTAATAATTTTGCAACCTGTCTGACTAAACTACCATCTCATTTGTCTGACTGCTTGTGTGTGTTGCCCCATCGGACTTTGCCGCCACAAACTTGGCATGTTTCCAGATCTCAGCAATTGCTTTGGTAAGTGCAATGTTACCATAACCAGTAAAAATGATGGTGAAAACAACAAAAATAAGACCAAAGCAGCGGGAAACATGTTGAAATAAAAGTCAAATTCTCACTGCTACAAACACTCATGAATAAAGAGCCATGAGTGAGGTGAACGGTAGATTCTCACCCTGTGATGGAGGGCTGGAGCCCGCCACTACGAAGCTGGACAGCGTGACGGCACCGGCAGCGCCGCACTCTAGCGGGATGGGGAAGAGGCGGAAGTGACTGAGCATGTCCATAACAGAGGGGAAGCGCAGGTGCTGTACCCTGCACTGACCCCATTCTGTGAGAGAGAGACGCAGGTGCTGCGGAGACAGAGGCGTGAGGAAAGAAAAAAAATGAGAAGTGAGGTCTTCACACAGTTTGAGTCAGAGCCAGAGCTAAAGTGTGCCCTATCCTTTTTTTTCCTCCATCTTGGTAGGAAATGGAAAGAGAGATAGGGGGCGAAACGTAGCAAAGGGCCGCATGGTGGACTTGAACCTGAGCCGCTGTAGATTGGGCGGGCACTCTACCAAGTGAGCTAACCGTGCTCTGTCCCCTCTATTTCTGTACCTGGGTGGTCAGTGTTCACACTAGGGCTGAACAATCAAAATGTTATCGAAATCAAAATATGGCCTACTGCAATTTTCAAATTGTGGGAGGCGCAATATTTGTTAAAGGTGAAAAGTGTGTTAACATTTTAAATGAAATCTTGTGCTGCAGAGAGGTCCTGGCCTACACATCATATTCTACCATATTTACCAATGGTACCAAACCCCTCAAAAATCACCCCATATTCATTTATTTTGATGATGTAAAAATGATCATTCCCTTCAATATCGCAAGTCATATTTCAATTACAATGTCAGTCAAAATAATCACAATAAGCCATCTTTTCGAATTCTCACTTTCCAATGAGTGATGTGTTTGCATAATGCTTCCTCATTTAAGTGTTTACCACCATTGTCAGGAAATGAGGTCTGCACCCATTTTGATGTAGATATCCCAAAAGAAGAACAATGGGGATTAATTCATATTACTAAATTCTTTTGTCGACCACTTCTTGATGTGAACTAAAATGCCAGTGTGAACAAGCCTTCCATTAGACAAGTCTTGCTTTATCAGACATTGTGAGACGTACCTTTGCTTTTCCCTGGTAGTTAAACGTGAGGACGTAGTCACCTCTGCGCGTCTCGCTCTGTCGGACCAGAAACACGCCGTGTCCCTCTGGTCCAGAGCTCTGAACCAGGTAGGCTGCCTTGACGCGGGAGATGGGCCCGTGGAACCAGGGGTAGGAGAACAGGAAATGATCAGTCTTCTGGACACCCTGCTCTGGCGGGGCAAAGGTGACGGGGCCTGGAGAGATGAGCAGATTTTTTTCACTGTTTCTGTTGGTTATGATAACAATGTATTCACTTACTTAACTGCTGAAATCTGGGAGCACAGTGACATCACTAAAACAAAGTTCAGATAGGTTGTAAACAAATCATATCTCTGGACACCAGGATGTCAACATCTAGCCTCACAACTGTAAACCTGAGGGTTTCAGGAGGACATGATTGATTATATGAACACACCATCTACACCCCGATTGTTAGAGGATGTGTCCTGACAAGACTTCTACACTGAAGCAAAGGCCTCCCTCATCTCACCACTTACTTTGACTTCCTAACTCTGCGCTCCCTCTGTGATTGGCTGGAGCAGAGCTGTCAACCGGGGAGGGGAGGGGCTCCAGACCCACACTGTCTGACCTGAAGGACAAGAACAGAGATACATGCATTTTAATCTTATTGTGGACCACCTGAGGATTAAATAAGTCAATTTCATGATTAATTCATTTATTTAAGCAATTTTTCCCCATTTGGGTTTCACAATTGTTCTTCTAGGAAACCTCACACTCTGCTTGTAGGATCAGCATCAAAAAGTTACTGTTAAATGCAGTGTAGGTGCTGGAAAATACTCACTTAGTAACTAATTACATAGTGAAAAATAAATTGATTTATTTATGCTAACATGCTACATATCACACACTTTCATGCAGGAGGGGGAACAACCGATATGGGTAGAGAACGAATATATATATGAATGAGTGAGACACATATGCTTTGATTACTTGTTTAATGAAATGTATGGGGTTGATTGTTCTTATGTTGTATGTATGATGATGGGGGGGGAGAAAAGAGAGAGAGAGAGAGAGAGTTGGTGGGGTGAGTCTAGTGAACATGGAGGAAACAGAAGGCTGAACGAACACAAAGCCACCGAGCACAGACAGGAAGTGAGTCCAGTTCACCAGTTCAGATCTCAACTAAGACTTACTGTTCTTCTGTTTCACTGCTCAAACACACAAACACACACAGATGGTATGTGTGTGCACATACACAGATGAGAACGGGAAGGTTAAAGAGGGAAGCTGGAGCAAATCCTGCTGAAATGCTGACTTGAGTTTGCAGCACTCTGAATAACAGGAAGACAAGTCTCCTTTCTCCTCACCCAGGGCATGTGTGTGTGTGTGTTCTTCTATCTTTGTGAGAATCATTTTACGTTTCACTCTTGTAATGGGTGAACATTTCAGCCCGTCAGCAATGCTTCAAGGATTAGAGTTAAGGGCTCAGTATGCTTCAAACAAACTACGCCGACCACATCTAAAGTGGAAAGTGTTTATACCTGTTCCAAGTGGCCGCACTCGAGGGCAAACCAAAACACCTGCCTAGCGTAGCACAGCTTCCACCACCTGGCTGTGTCAACCTGCCTCCACTGACTCTTTTTGCAGGTTGTTGTAGTCTCAACATTAAATGGCGCACACTTTTGGACAATTGGCCATTTCCACAGCAGACAGCAGCTTCTGTTGAGGTTTTTCGCACAAAGCTTTGAAAGTGATCAGATCATATTTCATAATGTCATCACCCTAAAACATTTTTTAAAATCTTTGAACAGAATCCTCAGTTTGAATAAAGTGATATTATCTTCTTTTTTCTCTACAACTTGAATGAGTAGGATTTGTAGATTGCAGTTGTGGACACGCCAGTCAAAGTTGGACTGAGGGCACAAATTGTCAAGCGAGCTTGAGGTGAAATGGGGAGAGTGAGGGGCTTTGGTGAGAGCAAAGCAGTTATTCAGAAAACCGAGTGTTGTTTTTATTTTTAGATTGTTTCACAGCGGTTGCGTTCTGGGGAGCAAATGAACACAGTCTGCGGGATATGAGGGGTGGATTGTATCAGTATTCATGCACACCAGTACATTTAACGCCTCGCTAGCGCCTGACCCACCTCTGACATTACACCCACAATTTCGATAGACTTGCAGTGCTTACACGGGCGTCATGCACATGTGGCCTAGGCGTATTTCATTTAGTGTGATGTTAACATGGTCGCCTGTGCCACTGACTTAACCACATTGCACTTTAAATAAACTGAAGCTGAAGTTCAGTTGAAGTATGTGAATAAACAATGAATTCAAGAGTGAACTCTGACCTCACTTCCACACTGAATTAATATTCACTGTACTGCTGACTACCGACTGTGTGTGTGTGTGTGTGTGTGTGTTAGTATGTCTAAGAGCATTCCAGACATCTGCTGAAATGAGAAAGGTCCTGAGATTCTCCCGAGTCTCAGACCTCCCCCACACTTCCTTTCACACACACACACACACACACGGTCAAACTTATAAAAGGTTTTTTTGGACGTTATCGTGTAAAAAGTCCACTCAAGAAACAGAAAACTTAAGTATTCCTCTAATTTGTATTGGGTATTACTATGAATATTCCTTCATGTAGAGAATTGCCCCAAATACAAATGTTTCTTTTAAGAAACATTAAATTTTAACTTCTTTTACAACTTCTAATGTTTGCTTTTTCTTATTTTCATCCTTCCATCCATCATCTTCAGCTTATCTGAGGTCAAGTTGCGGTATTTTCTTACATTTTCTTATACTATTATTTATTTTCTTTAGTAATGTGTGTCTTTTTGGAGTCAGTTTCATAGTGAAAAAGCTAGAGAACCACTCGCTTAGAGGACCGCCAAGTCTATAAAAGTTATGTTGTACTATTTTTGTTGACAAATCTTCAGATCATTATATATTATTGTTCTATTTGGTAGACTGATCTGCCAGCACAGTCATCATCTTATAAATTATGATTCTGAAAAGGATCCAGGGACATTGTATCCACAATATATACTAAACAAAAGTAATCACTACCCTACCAGGACTCCCACACAACTCTCCAACTTTAATAAGTTTAACTTTTACTGTACATACAAGAAAAACTTGGGTTCAATTTTAAAAATACATTTACTGCAGAACTTAATTCCTAACAGAACACTCTCCACACCACATGTGCTACCTCTCAAAGGTTTGGGGTAAATATTAAGTCGGCTTTCGGTTTGATAAATTAATTTTTTCCAGGAATATTCCAAATATAAGGCCCACATCTGCTTCAGTCTGTAGAGCCATAAAGCAGGTATGCAGTATGTGTTTGCATTTTCACCTCCACACAAGTAAACATTCACCACGCCCACAAAGATCCAGAATCTTAAGGGAAAAAAAGCTGCGTTAGGGGAGACAGATGAGGAAGATGAAGGCTCCTATTACCATCCTCGGTGTGAGCTTGGGACCCAGCTGGCTTTATCAGGAAAAGCCAAACTATTGATTTCAGTTTTGAGTTGGACTCAATGCTAAAGAATAGCCCCCTCTAAGTTTAAGGTTTTAAAATGAGTTGCAACTTCAGTCTTCAGTTCGGTTAGTCTTCGCCAGAATTTGGATCAAATTTGAAAAAGCAAATGTTTGAAACAGACTGGGTTGAAATATTGAGGTATCAGGTAATATAAAAGTAGGTACAGGTAGTGTTTCTCACCTGTTGGTGATACATTCTTTTAGCTCTGTGGTCCAGGAGCTGACCTGCTGGTCGTTGTCTGTCTCAAATATCAGACTACCTCGATTAACCTGCAGAGACAAAGGTGCTTTCATATAAACCATCCATGTTATATAGATGCTGGACTGCACTACACTGTGAAACTGCAAGAAATGTACTAGACTGTACATACACTGACGACACATTTAGGTTGAGGCTCAAATGTTTTCTAAGTTTTGTAGCTTATTGTAATGATCAAAAACAGGTCCAGGTGAAACTTCTGAGTTAACTAATACCAAAAAATAGATCGACATATTATACATACACAATATAGAAATAATAATTACAGGGAAGACAAAAAAAAACTAAAAACAACATGCACCTCAAAGTATCAAAGGTTTAACATTCAAGAGTCAAAAAGCCTCAGGGAATTTACTTTTATTGAGCCACCAGATATGAAATAAGGTTGTCTAAATCTGTCGGAGATATGCTAACAATAGTCAGAGACTTTTGCAGAAGCAGAACTTTATAAATTAAAAAGAAAGATGGGAGGAAGTATCCAGAATATGTTAAATCTACCTATTTTTCTACTGAATTCTTTTCAGCACTAGTCAGGCTACCAAACTGTGAGAGAAAGTGTGCCTGCTATTTAATACTCACTTACTCACTGTTATGGCTCTAAACATGTTGTAGTTTGCTGCTTTATTGTGAACTAAGGTAATAATCTATTTGGATTCAGGTTTATTACACCAGATTGCAATGGTTTCCACAAGAAAATTCAACAAGTTTTCAAACCACTCCTGCAGCAAAATCCACTTCTCTGCTGCCCATCCATGTGGTCAGTAAACAAACAAGTTCACTAAAACACAGATGAAGATACATTTTCTATAGTTGGTGGAGGATCTGGATGGACAGCAGAAACGTGGCTGGTGATGTGAGAAGTTTCTGTGGATGTTTTGATACGTTTTTACCGCACATGAAACCTATACTGAGTCCATTATAACTGGCATAATCCAAGCTGCTGTTTGAGAAAACTACAACGTGGCGAGTACTGGAAAATAGTCTGTACTTCTATAGAGCCTTTCTAGTCTTCCAACCACTCAAAGCACTTTTCACTGTGAGGCCTAAATGAGGGCTATTTGGAGAGTTTTGTTATGACATGATATGACAAAATGATTGTCCTGTTTCCTCTTCATGTTTCAATCACAGATTGAGGGTTGAAGATCTAAGCAATGTGGATATAAACAACACAGTGGGCAGAGTCTGCTTTTTGAACAGACAGAGTTGAGTTGAAACCCCGTACATACCTTTAAAACAAATGTGTTTAAGTTGTCAGGCATCTCCAGCCGGTTGCAACGACGGACTTCGTGGATATCTGAGCAGTGAGTCGTCAGCTTGGGACTGGAGGCCTGAAAAACACAATGAAGACATGATGAAAGGCATAGAAACAGAAAGAAGAAAGTAGAAACTGAAACATAAAAGCAGTGTGTCACGACTATCTTTTATTGTGTTCAACAGCAGTGTTAACCAAAACTGGTTTGTGTAAATAATAAAATGATGAAATGAATCTTTAACCAGCCGCTGATGTCTAAGGTGGCAGACCATGTGACCAAGTTCCCTGAATCCCTCTACTGTGGTTGAGTTAGCTAGAATGGAAAGGACGTCTGAGTAGGGTGACACTGCAATCCGTCTTATTTTAAGGTTGACCAGCAAAGCTACAAATATCACACTACACCACAGACATACATGTCTGCAACATGGATGCTGCCTATTCTACTATTCGCTGAGTCTTTGAACCTTTCAAATCGTCCACAGAAAGCTTGGAAAGCAGTGCTAGTTTCTGTCAGTGTGTGACACATTTTGTCTGTGCGGTTATATTGTTGTGTTTGTGTGCATGTGTGTGAATGGCTGACTGCTAATGTGTGAATGTATACAGTATACGCAGTTTCTATATGTGCAAGTGTGAATTCTCCGCGCTGCTGAAATTGGAGCCTCCCCCTGTGAAAGAAATGGCAGTGAATCATAGGAATGTGACTGTGGCAGAGCTCCAAGGTCGACCCCAGCAGGACAAACTGTGTAATTGATGAAGTTAAATGAGATATGAGGGGCTTCCTGGCGGCTCTTTGACTTGAGGCACACAGCATGAACTCCAGTGACTGTATGCCGACCACCGACCAACAAAACCATCAGTGACCCTGACCCTATGCAGTAATAAAGCAGAGCAGACCGCTCTTTAAAGCCCTGTCCCGTGCAGGTAAACTTAAAAACCCAGCTGGAACAGAAGGATGGTTTGTGCACAACTACAAACACATGCACTCAAACTAATCATATGTCACTCTTAAAGCGATGCGGAGCGTTTGAGCCCCCAGACAAAAAATGAGCGCGGACACAGCCACCGGCATAAACACACACTCACGCCTCGGTCAGCCATGTGTGTACAGGACGGTGGCATGTCAGGTCAGAAGTCACCACTGAAATGAAAATGAAATGAAGCCTAGGTGACAGCGGATAGAACTACGCTGAGATACAAAAGTCCGCAGCTTTTATTGAGGAACAACAGTTTGTGCGTCACATGTTAGCTACGTATGTATGTAGTTCGACCAACACTAGAACATGCACTTAGCTACAAACTATAAATGATATATTGGTTTAATTACACAGTACTTACCATCCATCAATAAATCAAAAAAAAGAAGAAGGATCATACACTGTGACACATTTTGACCATGTACTGCAATATCTTCACTTTATCGTGATATAATTATATGAAGTGATCATAAATATTATCACCCAGCCCAGGATGGAGCCCACTAAAATGTATATTGATAGCAGCAATAGCACTACACTTTCTCCCATTAACACACACAGCAATGCTAACAAGCTACAGTTGGACCAACACCAAACACTATGGGACAAGCGTATGCAAGCGAGCAGAACAAAAAAAAAATTACAAGGGTGGAGGGGAGTGAGTAGTGTGAGAGCAGAAGCAGCAGCAAAAGGAAACAGACGAGACTGGGTAGGAGAGAGCACAAGAAAGAGCAAGGAGGACGGATTCCAGGGCTTTATGCACCGGATGAGTTTGAGTCTATGTGACAGTGTGTGAGCCTGAGGAATGCCTATGTAAATCCCCCACACACCCACCCACCCACCCCAAAAGAATAGATTAACCCCCTACTCGCCCAATTTCCTCAGTTTGCCAGTGACGTGAATGAACCCCATAAATCCAAATGCTCTTTGTTTCAACCACAGTGGCTAATATTATCAATAAAAAGCGTGATGAGAGGGATGTTACTCATTTAGTGAGATCTGAGTCAGTGAATGAGGAACTGACTGAGAGTCTACTTGTACCAAATTGCTGCCACAGCTGAATTTTAGTCCAGGGTGTTCAGAGAAATTAGTTTCTGCTTCTTCAGATTCACGTTAAAGCTTTCAGGTTTTCTAATAACTGGAATTCTTAGAAAGAAAGTGAGAAAGATACAATCAGTGTATTCTCAGAGGGGAAGGTGTGCACACCTTTTCCTCTGCATACAGATTAAAAACAAGCTGTTGTTATTGTACAAGATATTCAAAGCAATACTTGATACTCATAATATTCAGTCACACTACAGAGGCAAGTAAATAAAAAAAAAAATCAATTAAGTAAAAAAAAATAAAAAGATGATTTAAGGAGTTAATTCTTGACACAACAATCTCACTGCAAGGTTGACTGAGAAGCTGTTGTGAAGCTTTTGTTTCACATGGTCTTCATCAGCAGATTGTTTTTGATTTGGTTTTGTCAACCGCTGTTTCGAAGATCATAAATTACCTCTGAACCCCAACTAAGCCCTTAAAGTGCTTTAAAAAAAAACAAAAAAAACTTTCCGTGAACATCTACAACTCTGTGACAACGCTCCACAACAACTACACACCTGAAATTCGATATTGGTGCATTCCAAGTGGAAACATTGGTGCTTGTTATTCTTCTGCAATTTAAATTAATAAATATACAATTAGAGCTGAAATGACTAATTGATCTACAGAAAACAAACTGCCAATTCTTTCAATAACTGATTAATAGTTGGTTATTTGATCCCAAATTTTCTTGTTTAAACTCCCCAGAATGTGAGGATTTGCTGTTTTTTTGCCATTTAATATCATATTAAACTGAATATCTTTGGGTTTTGGCCTGTTGATCGGTCAAAAAACATCTGAAGATGTCCGCTTGGGCTTTAGGAAAATATAACGTGCATTTTTCTGTGTTTGACATGTATAGGCCATATGATTAATTGAGTCCTCAGTCATCAATAATGAAAATAATTGTTAGTCGCAGCTCTACTTACAGAAGATTTGAAATGTAAAAGATTTTAAAACTATTCGGACATTGCTGATTATTGAATATGTATTTATCCATTTCAATCCAAACACTAGAGGATGAAGAGTAAAGGATGTGCGTTAAAACTTCATCATCCATCTCCATCGTAACTACACAGGAAGTGTGACAGCTACTGAGACTTGGTGTTTTTGTGTGTCGGTGAGCACTCGAGCTCAGAGTGACTCATTGAGAGGAATTTAATGTGAATGAGTTTCTGACTAAGAGCATCTTTGAGGAACCATGTGTGTCTGTGGAGGAAAAAAAAAAGAAGAAGAGAAAAAAAAAAAAGGAAAAAAAAAAAAAATAAAAACAGGCAGCAGATGTTTGACTGGTTGAGCAACAGCAAAACAGGCCTCATTTCTGTGAATCAACTTCATCAGGGGAGCAAGTTCAAGCTCACAGCACATTTCCTATTACTGTAAACTTTGGTCTCTGTAATACTCCCCAGAGAGGGGACACACACACACACACCTCCCTACACACCCACCGAGCAGGCCTTTGCCCTTTCCTTCCTTAAATTTTCTGATAACTCCTTCAAGATTATTTCCTCACACAACACCACCAAGCAATGTGGGAATGCTAAGTGAGTATTCATGAACTATGTTAGTGTGTTCAAGTGTCTCAAACAGGGGTGGCCATTCTTACTGCCCACCCCTACCAGAGTCAGAAGGTGGTAGGTAGCTGCCTTGCACGGATTAATTACTGAACGGGCCAACCGAGTACAGGCATCTGCTAACGTTTCCTGTCGGAAAGGCAATCTAATGACCAAAAAGACACAAAAACGACTAAAAAGATACACTAATAGATCACAAAGAGATGCAAAATGAGATGTAAAATGACTAAGAGATGGGGAACAACCACAAACAAAATGAGACTTAACCGACAACAAAATGACACAAAGTGACTAAAAAGATCCTTTGACATCAGTGTACAGTACAAAACACGTGTGTGATCACTTCCTGGCTCCACACTGAGTTTCAGGCTCATCATGTTTCATGGCGCTCGTATTGACGAGTGGCAAAGAGGCACGGCGCTGTGCCCCGGGCCATGAAGTGTTGGAGGGGCATCTTTGAGAAGACTAGTCAATGTGAGAGGGCACAGGTGGTTTTGGTGGGAGGGGCTTAGCGGAGTGATACGCGGAAGGTTTAGCATTGTATGTTCAATTGTTACTGACTGCTGCTTTAAAGCTGTGAAACCTATTTCAGGAAAAAGACAGTCGGGAGCTTTTTCAGTCAAAAACAAACAAACAAACAGCAACAAAATGCATCAGCAGCAGAAGCAGAACAGAATATCACACACTGGAGGAAAATGCAATTTCCATTATTTAACAAAGTAATCTGACTGATTGAAAAGAGGCATTTCAATCTGACTGTTTATCATGTAGAAATACAAAGCAAGAATACGTGGAAACAGCACTGTTTTACAGCTTGTTTCATGACTCTGTTGGCCTGTTTATTTGTAATCTACCGCAGTAACTTCATGTTACTGTGTGATAATGACCCATTTCCACCAGGAACACGTGGCATTAAAAATAGGATCTCCTTTGATTTCCTCTTCAAGAAGCTTTGAAAAGTCTAATTTCATAATGTCTGACAGCATCATGTTTTCTTCTTCAGCTTGTTCAAGCTCTTTGTTGAAGCATTATGAGTGAAATATTCAAACCCAAGATTGTGGGTTTTTTTAATGGTTGCACCGTTTTATAAAATGGAAATATATAAGATGTCTTCTTTACCTTTCTGTACAAAAAGTAAAGACATAACTGTGGGTTTATGAATGTGTTAATGTACATTTTCCACAATATTTTGACATTTTACAGACTAAACAAGTAGCTATTAATAAAAAAAGAACAGATCAACTCATAATGTTAATTGTAGTCCTACAATAGATAGATCAAAATATTTTCAACATTAAGCTTGGTGATCTGTCCCAGTGATTTTTTGACCCTGCAACAACTTTTTAGTGTTGACTCCAAGTTCTTTTCAGATTGAGTCAACTCTCATTACCATATTTCAACTTCACACACAGAGGACTGATACTGTCAATATGAGACGCAGATATGCAACAGGGACCACATAGCTTACATATTGATGTGTGAAACTCCCCTTACAATAATATTTACAGTGTATATTATTAATGAGTCCTGTTGGACTTCATGAACTCTATTTCACCACACTATTTGGTGCATATTTATTATGTTGCACATGTAAAATCTTACACAAGATATGAAATTCTTCTTTATTTTTAGGGCGAGTTTTTAACACCAGGCCAAGGGCGAGAGTTGATGATTAGCATTTTGGGCTAATTCTAGCTTGTTCTAATTGATTGTGATGGTGTTTTTTATTGTTGCATCATATCATCAAATGGAGATATGAGACATAGTCTATCATTTTATACGCATTCCCCTATAGTCATCTTGAGAAATGTTGGGACTCTTTAGTTGCAGCTCTATATTAGATATTGAAATATTTTGACACATTGCCAAATGAAGGATATCTGACCTACTGGGCCTACTAATGCAGTACACGTATAAGACTACTTAACTTTTGTTCTTAGATGAATGAGAATTATTCCTGTCAAATAATCAAAAAAACAGACAAAAGGCGCTAATGTTGCATGTTCACTAATCAAAGTAACAACTTGCTTCACACACAAGTTTACTACACACACACACAGCCATAGACACTTGATGAAAGTAGCTCACACACAGACAAAGCGAGAGAGACTCTGCAACAAATGTGACCTCTCACCCACACAGTCACAAACACATCTACAGTTTATGCGCACACACACACACACACACACGTGTGACACACAGGATGTTTGGAGTCCAAAATCTTCCCAGGGTCCGTCTCGCAAGGCCATCGCCATGGCAACTGACAGACACACTCAACATTCCACTACCCCTCCGAGGGTCGCCGTAGCCAATGCTGTCCGGGGTGCATGTGCAGTGCAGGGTTACCAAACTGGTCTCTGAACAGATTTTGGAAAAGTATATGCACAATTATCCTACAGAACACACACATTTAAAGACTTACAGCATCACCCATCAGGGCCTCATCAGGCAAGGGAGACCTGACCAACACGTCTGTGCTTCCCGGTTTCAGGTTGGGATCACTGATGACTTTATTTTCCTTGCTGCATCCTTAATATTCCACATTTTTATTATTATCGACAAAACCCATCAAAAGAGCCAAATTCACAGTAATATGATCCTACTAACAAGTATCGTTTGTATTGCTAAAGCCTTATACAGCTTATTCTTCAGTGGCAAAGAGCTCCATTGTTGCCCAAAAACTATTAAACACATCAATGAACCTCACCGGTTAAGTTCCCATTCGAATTTAAACTGAATTTCTACAAAGTCTGCAAAAGAAAATGCAACTTAAAGCAATATTAGAAGTTTGTGTTCTCCAGACTGGTGCCATTAAACCATTGCAGAAGAAGGTGCAACGAGATGTTGTAATTAACAGAGCGCCAGTCAAACCTCAAAGGACCTAAAACGATGTGGAAAAGATTACGGAAATATTGCTTTCCACCCCACCCCCCCACGTGTTAATTTGTGGAAGGTTACAGCCTCCTCATCGCTCCACACAAATCTAATGTTTTTGTCTGCTGCAATTTTTCATCTCTTCAGTGACAAGTCACTTACATAGTATGTTTATACTGCACTACAGCGCATTATATTATTATTATTATTATAAACAATGCACAAACTGTGGCACTAGGTGAATATGGTCACTGTAGTTTATATTAGTACAACCCCCAAACATCGTCCTGCTGCTGTAGATACTCACCAGTATACCAAATCTGCAGATGAAAACAACAATTACATTATTTACTCAAGTTTCACTAACAGCTGTTTTAGGATTTAAAAAAAAAACTAAATAAAAACTTGTTTAAAATCTAGAATATATATTTAAGACCTGTGACACAGGAGCAACAAATGGGCCTGGTGTTGAGTGACACAGACAGGCTGGGGAAGTCTAAAAGTACTAAAAGAGATCTTTTCATGAGAGTGGTTGACATTTTTTTAAGTCGGCCTGTATTACGGGGGGATTTTTCTAATCTGGCTGAGGTGAACAGCTTGTAGCTCTGCCTGGAAAAATGTGTTCCTCTTTTTTTAATGTGTTTATACAATAGCTGGAGCTAACACTGTGCTGATCTGCAGCAGCTGGCATTGTTTTCACCCCTCTACTCTAATGCCAGACTTCACCACCTGCTGCTTGTGTCACATAGATAACACTCCTGAGGTCTTCCTCCATAGTTGTTGGGACAGAAATAGATTCTCTGAACTTAGCTCACTCCGGGTTTCCTCCATGACAGGGTGGCAACACTATTCTTCCTAAATATGCAGCAATCCATAAGATCTAAAGCCTAGTTAGTGGTAAGCATTGGTGGTTAACGTCTTCCAAAATCAGAATTGCAATGTGCAGCTGTAAGGATTACCCAATGTTAGTCATCATGCACGGAATCCTGATTAATTGAGAAAACATTCAATTTGGTTTGGAGGAATGCTCCTTACACACTTCACAACTTGTGTGTTTCTGTCATAAATAGCTACATTTACTTCTAAATTATCAGACGTTCCATGACAAAGCAGACATGCATGTCCTTCAAGTTTAAAAAAAATTAAAATAAATAAAAACAGTAATAAGGCAGAAAAGGCTTGTATGAACCTCTTTAGGAGCTTGGTGGTTTGTGCTGGGTCTCTTAATTTTGGAAGAAGACTTTGACTCAGAAAGCCAATCTAAAACATAACATTAAAAGATGTTTAAGAAGTGGGTTTTTTTTTCAGATCAGCTCTTTCAGAGTCAAAGAAAATATTTTAAAAACATACTTCCACTGAGTAAAACTCAGTCACCTTTGAACACACTTGTTTCTACAGGTGGAGTACAAGCCAGGAGATCACTAGAACTGATCACATTCACAATCCGCTCTATCTGTGGCATCATGGAGGATGTGGGAAATACACACACACACACACACACACACACACACTGAGCACAAGATGTGGGGTTACCAACACTGATAGAGATGAGTGTGTTCTAAGAAACCTGTCAGAAGCTGTCAGAGACGCAGCCTTCAGTAATGAATAAATGTGTCAGTTCAATGCGCTGCCCTCCTTGCATACTTCTCAGAAATACTGACATACGAGCCAATCATGCAGAAGTTAGCACACTCAAGATTCACAGAACTGAGTGCACTTCCTTGTAAATGAATTAGCTGTGGTTTTGCACACAAAAAAATTCACCAATTAGCAAGCCTGACAGAGCAGAAAAAAGGGAAAGAGCTAACACTTTTGAATTTGTTAAAAAAAAAAAAAAAATTTAACATTCAGCCTCTAGCCTATGATTGTAACGACAAGTTGTGATAGAAAACTACATTACAACAAGAAAAACTGTTTTAAGTCATAAAAATATATTGTAATGTTTACCAACACCAATAAAATCATCTTACTGAGTCAGGACAGCGTATGAGGCTAAACAGAAGAACTTTAGAGGACTGCTTACCTGTACTACTGTAACATTTCAAGTTTTTAAACAGCTATACTGTACACTCAGTTTACAGTTTGTTTAGGTACACTAAAAATATATAGCTGTCTAATACAGCAATCCCGCAGGAGGCCTTACCTTCATGTAGGTTATAATGTTTTTGGTGAAACTTTTTAAAAGATGTTGATTCAACTTCACTGTTATTTTGGAGGCTGCAGTTTGTGGTGCTGTTGAATTGTACTGCGTTATATATACACCGACTGGTGTTTCTATTGTTTTGTCCACCCTATTCATATCAATGGAGGATAGACTTAATAAAGGCAACTGTATATTTATTTCAATAGATAATAGTACATTGGGAGATAATTCAGACATTGTCTGTTGTGTAAAGTTGCATAATAATGTTCATTTTATGTGTGTACTGACACTCAGCTCATGCAGATCGTTTTGGAAATGAAAATTGACGTTTGAAAAAGTCAACTGTAATATTTCCTTCCAAATATCCATGTTACTCCAGATGATCTGCAGGCCTGACTGAACAGTTTTCATTGGAACTACATTTTTTACTGGGACTGCTCTCTAGCAAAGAAATAGTCCCAGTGAAAATTACTGTCAGTGAGGTCTGAATTGTCTTGAGTAACCAGCACAAGACATCTTTCTTTCTCGGTTTCTGACAAGTAAATGTCATTTTTTATGCTTTAAGCACCACAAAAAGACTTACACATGTACCCACGGTAATGGAGAGGTAACGCAAGTAAACGTGGCTATGTTAACCTAACTGCATGAGATATTTTCAGGTCGTCCTGGCAGCCTAATAATCTGGGATGTTGACCATGTGGTCAGAACGTCCCCGATTTTGAGTCTGGGTGGGGACTTCCTCTCTCCTCTCGCATTTCCTGTGTCCTTGCTACAGTTGCTATCAAATAAAAACACAAAAACGCCCCCCAAAAAACACATTTCTGTAAAGAAATTTCTGCTGATATGAATGAGAAGATGTTACTAGGTCAGTGTGATACTATAATAGTCAATTTCTGCACTGACTACTGTTTCATTGTGATTCAATTTAAATCTTGCTCTTATAATATATAATTCATCTGTACAAGATAAAAATCACCCAACAAAGTAAGACAAGATTTCATGATGACTGGTAACATCTTTTAATCCACCCAAAGGTGATTCGGTGGAGTAAGGTGATAGATTGTGCGATTGTGTGTGGTCATGAGCAATGTACACATGGGTACTGTTTGCACGTGTGCAGCTGAGTTTCCAAGTACTTTAACTGACTCTCAAAGGCTGTAAGGGAAACTACATTTTTTTTGCTTAAACTACCATGAAAAAAAGTACATTTTCAAATAGTTTTTGTCTTTTGTGTGTGACGCATCATTTTGGAAATCTACTGCAATAAAGCTTGCCGTCATTTGTAAACAGTGCATGTTGTTGTATCGCAATAATGTAATAATAACAATGTTAATGCCTTTTATTAGTTTGGTGGCATGAAACCTGGTCAGAGTGCTAAGTTAAAATTCACTCAGCAATAGATGGAAAATTGCTTGCATCTGTATTTTGTGTATCTAAGATTTTACACGTGTGAAACTCATCCACATGTGTAGGACTTGGCATGTGTCAGTTATGGGGGTGGGTGTGTGTGTGTGCGCGCGATGGTCAGTTAAGGGTGTGTTGTGTGTTCAGCAACTGTACACATGTGGAAAAGAGTAGTAAACGTAATCTTCCTCAGCATTTCTTTCTATACAATCAAGCATTTACTCCCTTTCTACTCTAACTCTTTGCTTATGTTATGAATTTCTATCTTGCCTTGTAAAATGTCAAGGCCGCTCCCCTTTTGGAGGGAAAAAAAAAGATCCTATACATGTCATTGCAATTTGATTTGGGTTTGGATTACAATTTTGACAATGTGTACATATTAATTTCAGGTTAAACAAACCTTTGTTTTATAGACGTCCAATAGTTATTTTGCAACGTTGTCTGAATCTGACCATGATACCTTAAAATTAAGGCTGATTGGCCAGCCGTCATGCCCCGTGTCCAAGTGGATCAATGATCCAACACAGTGGCCAGATATTGCTTATTCGGACCATCTACATATCTGATTGAATCACTAGGTGTCGTTTGGTTTTGTAAATAACCAACCAGTTAACCGCCAACAGTTTGAGCAAGGCTAGGCTGATATTTAGTTAGAGACCATGTTTTTAGTTTTTTATTTATAGTCATTATTTAGTATCAGTATTTACAATTCTTCCAAATGAATAAACATCTTAATCTCTAGTGGCTCATACCAGAGATGGGGACTCAAGTTTGAGACTCGGAATCAAGTCCATTAG
Source organism: Micropterus dolomieu (assembly GCF_021292245.1). Taxonomy (NCBI): domain Eukaryota; kingdom Metazoa; phylum Chordata; class Actinopteri; order Centrarchiformes; family Centrarchidae; genus Micropterus; species Micropterus dolomieu. The sequence goes on along the minus strand of NC_060166.1, from coordinate 27,485,922 downwards.
TTAATAAGGTGTCATTGCATTGCACATTACATGGTTGTGCTCTGTAAGTAAAAACAGGTTACAGTTACAGAATCCCTTAAAGATATGCAGTTTTATAAGCAGCCTGGTTTGAACGCAGCAGGTGATACAACATTCATTATAACCACGAGTGACCTAAAACTTGACTTGGACTCTAGCTCAGAGACTTGAAACTTGACTTTGACTTGTGAGCATCTCTGGCTCATACACTTGCCAGCATTGGATGGGTACAGGTTATTTTATATATTAAACCCGAGGTATCAGACCTCAAAGATGAGAAGCCGGAGATCCAGATTTGTATGTTTATTTGTTTAAATCTGTTACACACTTACTTATTCTCTGGTAAGCTATCTTAAAGCGCGGTTCTTTCACCCAAAAGGGTGCGCAGCCTTGGCACTCACTTTTAACCCCAACATTAATGATATTAATCATCACTGTGGAGACTAAATCCTGGCCAATCTGATATTTTTCAGGCAGATACAGAAATTGATTTTCTAAGAATAAACTGAAATGTGTATTTCTCAACTTGAACAAAGTTAAACAATAAACAATATAACAATAACTAGTAAAACAGATTATACATTATATTTTCATATAATAGTATACTATTTTACCACTAGTTGAATATTAAATCCAGTTACAGCTGTTTCATTTCTGTGGGTTGTTGTTTTATTTAATGCTTGTGCAAGAAAAATTATATTGGTCTCTAATTTGTTAATGCTACGTACTAACTTGTCAATAATCATATTGTATAACATTTGAAAGTTTGCTGTAGCCTGTTAAAAAGTGACTGACAAGCACGTCGGCTTAATGAAAAGCTGAACATGTTGAACAACAAAAGGCACCGATACAGCTAACGTTAAATGGTCAGCTAGCTGAACCCAAACCTTCCTTATCTTCTCCCTGTTTTCTTATGTCTTACCACTTCTGTTGCTGACGACATTGCCGTCACCGAGCGACTATGTTTTGAATGATTAGCGGGGGGCGGGGTTACGGTAGATTGTTGTTTTTAAAACAATAACCGACTTCTGGCACCGGGAAATGCCCAGAAGCTGGGAAAGAAAAGCCTTCTCTTGTCCTTCCTTTCCCTTCTGCCCCTGTGCCACACCATTGTCTCTGAATAAGCCTTACTGTGCAGTTTTGCCCCTTATGACCACAGTTCCTGGTACCACTGAGCCAGAACCAGGTTTATATAGGGAAGAAGATCTATCCAGATAACATTTTCCACACAAGAGTCAAAGCAAACTCTCTAAATGTTTATAACACAGGATAAAAAGGAACAGTTTGCTTAGTGAGAAGCTACAGCCCAATTAACAATTCATCTCAGCTGGCAACAGAATAAAAAAAAATAAAAAAATAAAAAAGAGAAAAAAAGGCTTTTCTTTTAGAGGAAACTGAGAGGCACAGATAATGAATAAATGTTAGCTGTGTTTGGCCTTGTAATGGAAACCAGGATAAAGAGTTGCCCGGAGAGAATGAGGGGAGGGGGCTAAGCTTTATTCTGAGTCACATCTCTAGCCCTGCTGAGTAGAAGTGAGTGGAAAAGCATGGAGAGAAGAGGAGGGAGTAAAAATATACAGAAATGTACACACAGGACGTCTGCAGGGTTCATTTATGCAATCCACTTTTAACGTCCATTTTAATTCCACACAAAATGAAATTTAATGTTTTCCACAATTATAATGGTCCAACTATGATGGAAAACCAGTTGACACAATAAAGCCTACAATTATTTATTAAGTATATAATGGCTGCGAACAACAATTATTTTTTAGTATAGATTAATCTGCAATTATTTTCTCAACTAATTGTTTAATTGTATAAGTCTATGAAATGCTTAAAAAATTGTGGAAAAACAACACATATTTCTCAGAGGTCGCAGGGATGTCTTCAATTTGGATTGTTTTGTCCAACTAACAGTCATATATGACAAAGACAAGAACAAAAACAGAAAAGTATCACATCTGAGAAGCTAGAAGAAAAAAAAAAAAAAAAACCCAGATTAATCGATTATCAGCACAGCAATCACATTTTAAAACTAATATTACTGTCTACAGCAAGAAAGACAAAATTCAAAACATTTGTAAATTAAATTTAAGGCTTTTCAAAACTTCTAAGGCCTTTTTGTGGAAAATTGAATTCAGTGCTTTTAAGCTGCCCTAACACAAACCAAAAGGGGGTAGTTGTACCAGATTTTGTTTACATGCACATAGTAATCCATTTGTTGACAATAATCAAATGTGTATTATAGTATAAGTGGAAGCACCAATAGAAGAGCATGTGCAAAGATGAATTCGCACAGAAACAGTAGCCAAATTTAAAAGCAGAGGAAGTGTATTTGTAGCCCCGAGACTTTTCGTAGATGAGAAACAATTTTAGAGCAGAGCCGACCTGAAGCATAAGCAAATGAAGACCCCTAAAACCACTACCCGACGATAAAGTTATCAAAATAAACTTCTGTGTTCATTTTAATATCATCTAAATCTTATATTGTAAAATTTTAATATTTATCATTACTGCTTGGGCCCCAGAAACTCTGGCTCTGAGACAGAGTGAAGCATAGCTATTCAATACACCCAGTCCTGCCTTCATGAAGATTATAATGTTCAGTTTTGTTTTTGTATTGCGTTATACTGAAGGTGTTTCTATAATTTGTCCTCCCCATTTATAACAATGAAGGTAGGCTGACTAATACCAACTGAGTGTAGATACTATTTTGTTTGTCTAAGGAGAGTCTTACAGTGGAAAAACCTTAAGCAAGCACTGTCAAACAGAGTGCCATGGATTGAAAAATATGGTCATTCATCAGGAGTCACAACAGTGCCACACTTGTTTACATGACTACAAACACCATCTGGTATTGCAAATAAAAAAGGGAGTACTTCTAGTATTACGTTATTACATTATCGACAATTACCCTTACTCTGACCTTGACATAATGGTGCTTGGTAATCTAGTGCTGCAGGTGTGTGTGATGGTGTGTATGGGCGTTTATGAATAAGAAGAACAGAGGCCATGAGAAAACTGTTGGGTGATGGTGTTGAACAGCTTTACTTTGGGGGCTTTCCACATGCAACTCAGCAAGGTCATGTGCACTGGCACTGTGGTTATACACAGAGAGAGACACACACACACACGATAAGAGTCCAACAAAGACATTATGACAGGGGGAAAAGAGCACACATTTGCGATGCATGAACAATTAAATATTATAATAATAAATATGATGTTGAGCATTCGTTAATGCAGGCACAGACAGCATGACAACCCCTTCTGCAGAAAAAGACACTGAACTAGAAAGAGACTGAGCGAGAGATCTGACAAACATCTTGACCACATGACTCTAACCACTCTACTTCCTTTAGATGTTTCTATAGATTTTTGTCACAGTAAAACACACACACACACACACAGGCAAACAAACAACAACAAAAAAACACTCCTCAACACTGTGAAAGAAGTTTTCCACTCCGTATGAGAAGTCAACAAATATAAACAAATGTAACAAATGATGTGAAAAGCTGGCTGCTGTTGTAAACTGTATCCTCTGCGAGCTTTGTTCTTCACCACATCTTAGCTTAACTTCCTCTGCTTTTCGTTCAATTTTCTTTTTTGATATTAGCAAGCCTTTATGCACAATGAATTTACAGAAATGTGTATAAAATGATATCCACAAATATTTCCATTTAATGTAATGGTCCAGCCATAACAGACATGGCATCTTTCATCCATCCATCTTATCCCCATCTAGCTGCGGAAGCAGCAGTCTATGCAAGGTAGCCCTGATTGCTTCTTATGCAAGTCTTATCGTCTAGGGTCGGGTATCGTTTCAATTTTGTCGATTCTGATTCTAGATATCGAATCCAATTCTTATTGAATCTCGATTCTGATTCCAACCCCTTCACCACAGATATTCCACCATCCCCCTTCTCTCCGTGCGCATCTTCCCCTTCATGGCTAAAGTAAAAGGAGTTTACCAGAGGGGTGTCACTCTGGACTCGTATCTCAGAAAAATACACTGCTCAAAAAAATAAAAGGGAACACTTAAACAACACAATGTAACTACAAGTCAATCACACTCCTGTGAAATCAAACTGTCCACTTAGGAAGCAACACTGATTGACAATCTGACAAAATAGACAACAGGAGGAAATTATAGGCAATTAGCAAGACACCCCCAATAAAGGAGTGGTTCTGCAGGTGGTGACCACAGACCACTTCTCAGTTCCTATGCTTCCTGGCTGATGTTTTGGTCACTTTTGAATGCTGGCGGTGCTTTCACTCTAGTGGTAGCATGAGACGGAGTCTACAACCCACACAAGTGGCTCAGGTAGTGCAGCTCATCCAGGATGGCACATCAATGCGAGCTGTGGCAAGAAGGTTTGCTGTGTCTGTCAGCATAGTGTCCAGAGCATGGAGGCGCTACCAGGAGACAGGCCAGTACATCAGGAGATGTGGAGGAGGCCGTAGGAGGGCAACAACCCAGCAGCAGGACCGTTACCTCCGCCTTTGTGCAAGGAGGAGCAGGAGGAGCACTGCCAGAGCCCTGCAAAATGACCTCCAGCAGGCCACAAATGTGCATGTGTCTGCTCAAAC
>NC_060166.1:27415261-27481208 GCF_021292245.1 Micropterus dolomieu | reverse complement strand
AGAATAATAAGCATAGACGAGAGCAATGATACCTTTACAGTGGATAAAACACGGAGAGATTCTCCTGCATGGTGAAATAGGTAATTATACTGTTTCCATATGTTACAGTACAAAATTCATGATTTTAGGTACTCATCCCTGGCTGTGTTCCCTGAGACGGAGGCTGTCCATGAATAATTAGCTCAGTTTGAGCTTACTTGTTAAGAAGCTTAGAAGTGCTATGAGCTAAAGTATAAGCCGGCTTAGTGAGGTAAATCTTGTACACCACCTATTGACCACATGTTCTCATGGTGCACAGATATATTTTCTGCACCTGTTAATAGGTGGTTTGCTGGAGTCTGATCACCCTTCGGATTAAGGTATTTTTTGGACCTGAAACGTAACGTAAAGGTTACTCTGTAAATATTACAGCATATGAAGAGCTGAGCTGTCACCTGCTGTTACTGCTAGGACTCCCAATTCCACATCCTGTAAATGCTTGAAATGATTATGATAGGGTAGCTATGGTTGGGATTGACACTAAATCAACCTGCCATGTGCAGGTTACACCGGCAACCATCAGTAAATAAAGTCTTTATGATAGCTTTCTCTTCATTTGGACCGTACCGCCTATGAGAAAGTAATAAGCTAGTGACCCTCCGTGTCGGCCTGTCTAAGCTGTGAGGGCAATGTCAGTAGAATAAGAAATGTATAATGGCCTTGTAGTCCCTGTTGCCTTTTAAAGACATTCAGATTTTCCAAGCCATTACCTTTGAGAGATGAGCACCAGTAAAGAGCGAAAAATCCTGTTTGAGCAGTGTTTCGCACCAGCATTGACTCACACAGAAGGGGACCTTGTTTTTGTCAGTAAATCAACATGGCCTGTAAGTCTTGCACACAAGGGGGAATCATTGGCAGGTCCCATCCTTCAGGTTTGCCTTTGTCCTCTGCATAGTAGGCTGTTTCCAATGGTTACCAGGACTGTCATAGAGCTGGAAGGTGCTGCGGTATAGCATCACTTTCTGTCTATAAAAACACCATCTGCAATAATATGTCACATTTGAATTTCTAGCGTGATTGCAAAAGTAATTCAACACACAGTTTCCTATTAAACAGGACAAGAATAGTAAACAATTCTATTTCCAGGAGATAGAGAATTAAGACTTTACCACCATTAGAACAAATGGTGCAGATCACTACAGTGTGCCTCATATAGTAACCAGCTAAGTGCCAATAAATGTACTCTTTTGTAATTCAGGCAGAGATTTCTTCATCCACCATTTCCCTTTGAGATCTTTTTTTAGAATTACAATAAAGCTCCATCTGGCCTTTCGTTCTGAAAGTAGTTCATAGAGCACAAAACACACTCAAACCTTCTTTTAATGACAGCATCGTATGAGATTTGAAGGAAATGTAAAGGGGGATCTCGTGCACATCACACCTCACATAAGCGGATGGTGTAGCAGACAAGAGGATCTCTGGGTCATTTCACAAGGACTGAACTCAAAAGAAGGCGCTGGACCACTCATATTCATTTAACACACCAAGTTTAATAGGCATCTAACGTTTTAATGTGCAGTGCGTCTTCATCTGTACCAAAACCTTGGCTAACATGAGTACTCTAGTGTCTTCTTTGGCCCAGATACAGTATCCTCTCTGCTAGATTTTGATAAAGTGTTTAAATTTTGTTTAATTATGGACGTTTAACTTGTTTGCTTTCTGTTTGAACTTTCTTAACAGACGTTAAAATGGCCCCTAGCAAATGTGTCTGCAGCTTGCTAATGTATTTTTGTGGTGCTGACAGTTCACAATATTTACATGATAGCTAACATTGCAGGCTTGGCTTCTCTCAGATCACACTCAGACTAAAATAAAACCATAAAACAATAAAGATGTATCTAAAGGAGGAATGATACTGATGCTGCTGTCAGCGGACTTCTTTCTACATGTTTCTAAATTTGGAATATCAGTTTAGAAACATGAACTGCAGATAAATTGTTTTGGAATGAATTTCCCATCTTAGAGAATTTGACATAAACTGACATAAATTGTATTATAATAGGATGATATGACAATAACATGAGAAATCCTTTGTGCTGAGTTTTGACACTCAAAATATACTGTGATGTTAATCCAATGTATTCCTACTGAAAATGTGCCAGTAATAAAACCCTAAATCATTCATTATTGAAGGATATTTTGCCCGTATTTTTTTAAAACCATCTTATATATGTTCTTTAGGTAGAAATGCTGCAGTTATGTTATGAAGGCGTGTAGCTTTAGGGCAGGCTCTGATTCATGATACAATTTCACTGATTTCCTGTATCCTATTGCTGCAAAACCACCAGAGAGGAGCAATTTAAGGTAGCAAAAGTTAACTCTTAATTGTCTCAGTTAATTCAAACACTTTACATTTGAGATGTGGAGATGGAAGGAGGCATGTTTTCAAACACAGCGTTTCAGTTCACTGCTCTACAGCTTGCCACAGCTATTGGCATATAGTCACACTGCATCCATTATTAATCACATGGTTCTCAAGGACGACGTCTGTGCCAATTAGTATGCAGAGAGCACGAAGATCACTTTCCAGCAGTGACTTCAAAATTAAGTATTAAAAACAGAATTCTGGCCTTTCTTTCTGTATGCCGAGGTCATATCTTTCTACTGCACAAAATGGCCATGGGGATTTAGCTGGAAAATTTAAGACTTTACAGTGTTTGCAGTGAAATACTCTGTGCATGACAGATAAAGATATTGCTGTAACATTAATATTTTTACCATCATCTTTTTAGCTTGTTTTCTGAAAAGGGCTTTGCTATAAAAGAGGGGAGTTTTACCGAATCCCTAACTGAACTCTTTCTTTACAATAAATGATCAGTTGTGTTCTGTTTTATTTAAGTTTGCATTGAGATGACAAATAACATTTCGCTTAATGTTAGAATAGACTTTGCTCAGTTGTCAACAATAAATTGCAGATCCTTCCTTTTATTGTTGTTATTGCTGATAGTGAATTGTTACAAACAAGCTCAAATGAAAGCTGTCTGTATGTGGCTCTCTTTAGCATAGTTTGCTATGTACCTTACAATTTGGCACATTCTGGTAAACGTATCTGCTTGCTGAGACAAACCAGCCACTCCTCTTTACCAGCAGTAACATTACCTGTAGACAGTGAATAACAGCAACAGAGAGAGAGTAGAAGGAGGACAGTAAGAAGGATTGATGCTGACGTCTGAGTTTTTCATTCTTTCTACACGTCACTCAGTATTTTGATGTCTGGAATATGATTTATTTTATTTACATTTTAGATTTGTTTCCGCTGAGATATTATTGAGTGTATAAATTGACTTTCTGTTGTTGCTGCTCTAGAAACAACATTTAGTTGTATTTAAAATAGTCAATTCAAACCCTGTTCCGAATTTTAAGACAACCAGGCAGCTAATATGAACACTTCAATTTTTATAATTTATTTATCACAAGTTATATCATTTTCTCAGTATTGAACAATGTTACGGCACATTGCAGATTTTCCTCATATCGTGCAGGCCTAGCAGTTAATTTTAACATATTGTTTGGGCCCTAAAACAATTAGCAGGGAAGTCATTTTATAACTTGTTATGTTACTGTGACTTCCTGATTACATAGATGATTACTTTTGATTGGATGGGTCTGCACATGTTTCTTAGCAACACATTTACACATTACTAAAGTCTTAACTAACAAATTTTTTAAGGTGCAATGTGTAAGAAGTAACAGTTCTGACATTATGTCAAAGACATACTGAAAGAAGACCATGATGTTAAATTGTCAGGGGACATGAGTTATTCTGGTTGTTGCATTATTTCTTCTGTTGTGTGCTGTGTTCTCCACACAATTTTTTTTTTCCTGGTTGTAATCCACACTTGTTGGCAGTGATATTTTTTGGATGCCTGTGGTGTCTATGGAATCCTGGACCTACTAATGTAAGAGGTTGGCTGCTCATAAACCCATATTCACTCATTCAGACTACAAAATGCAAAGCTTCTATCACAGTAAAACAAAAATCCCTTTATAGAGGGCAGGTTCACAGATAAAGTTTTGGTGAAAATCCCTTGTTAAAGCACAGAAAGCTATTATAGTAAGTTATTAAATTATTGTGTGGATGATTCAAGTCTAACTAAAGGTCTTCTTTCAAGTAGTGAACTGGTTGAAAGGCAAGATCTTGTCAGTACACACTTAGTGGCTGACATTCAGCTAATGAATCGGCATACTGTAATGTATTCATCCCCCTGATGTGTCTGAGAACAGGTTGGATTTAGATACGGACGGAGTCATCACTTTGCTGCTGTCTACACACTTTCAGTGTATCGGTGAGTGAACAACACTAGTGAGAAGAGACCAGTCATGCAACTGCTCACAGGCATCGGGCTTAAAACTGTGCCACTTTCCCATCAACAGCAGCGTGACATGGTCGCCTCTCTGAGTGAAAGCGAGGAGTCAGTTGACCGCCAGGCAGAAAGGGATTTGGGGAGTTCAAGGAGTAGTCTGAATTTCCCTTTCCAGTGGAACTTCACCTTTCTCAAAACCTATCCTGGCACTTAAAGGCAGCAATGGACCCTCAAGGAATTTCACAAGAACAACAGCGTCTAACAGTGAAAGCATCCTTTTCTCTGCCTGGAATTACTCTGCTAAACCTTTACTGTGCCTGCCGAGAATGGAAAGGGACTGGAAAGCAGCATTGTAACCTCTTACTCGTAAATGCAGCGCACTCTGCTGACTCTAAAGACTTTAAGGATCTCATCTATGTAATAGGACATTTTCTTCTCTTTTTTTGGCACTCATGCATGTTAGGAAAAGTAAAAAATATTGCTCATTACACATCATTAGTCTAAAGATAATCTAACAAACACTGTGCTGTAGCCAGAGGAAACCACCATCTGTTAATCTGATATTTGTGTGTATGTGTGTGTGTGTGTGTGTGTGTGTGTGTGTGTGTGTGTGTGTGTGTGTGTGTGCCTCAAAGCTCACAGTCAACTAGCGAGTGAGATTTCTTTGAACTTGTAATTCAAAATATATTGCTTTAATGGGTTGGGGCTTCCACCCTCTTACCATCACCCCAATCCCTCTATGAGTTTTTCTAAACATGCTTAATAAATTTGAATGTGAGATGGGCATGTTTCAATCCAGGGGGAAGAATCATCACAGCTTCCCTCAGTCACTAGGCTGTAACATATACAACCCCCCCCACCCCCCCCCCCCCCCCCCCCCCGGTGATGTTCTCGACTTCATTGTTTCTCACGTTCCATGCTTGCTACGCTGATTTTAGAGATAACATGATCTGTCATTCAGACGACTTGATCTCTAGAGGTGGATGGTACTGTTAGGCCCTCAAGTGCTAGAAACTTAACCTGGCTAGTTAATCACCCATGCTAATGATGTCTGCTGTGAGCCCATATGCTGCACACCAAGGGCCAACAATGTACAGCTTTCATCTAAGCCACGTGCACTGTATAATCATTGGATGTGTGTGGTCAGTTAAGGTATTTTACTGTTAGTTGAGCTGTAAATTTGACAGTAAAAGATGCCCAGAAAGTAATAATATTCTTAAATAACTGAATGTAATACATAAGAACAGCTAATAAAAGAATATAGTGTTGAGGTTATTTTATTAACTGCTATTTCTATGGTAAATAATGAACTTTACAGCTCAATTATATTCTTTAACTCTCCTGGATTAGGTTGTAGAATAGTTGTAGATGTACTATTTATTAAGGTTTTGGATCATGCTATTTTTTATAGATAAAACACTGATTTCTTTCAGGGAAAGATAAATCATTATAGGGCAATTCCAGCAATTTATTCAAAATCAATATAGCAGAGGCTGAGAGATCCAGCTTTTAGTCCCTAGTATGGGTCAAGCTCTAAACACACTTGATCCTACATGTCCCCACCATGCAACCAATAACATAATTTAAACTTTTGGTAAACTCCACACCTACGTTTTGTAACACTGGTTTGTAGTTTCCATGCTCAAGATGAGAGATGTGATATTTTCATAGTCTGATTAGTATACCCTGTCACTTGTAAATTTATTTTGACATGTAAAATTGGTGGAGTTCTAACATTCTAAAGCATTCTTTTTAGATAATTTTGGCTGTTACTATAAAATATTAAATTAGATCATGCTTTTAAAAAGTTTGTAACATTTATCATTAACAACAAAAAAGTGTTAGATACATACTCCACTTTTTTGCTGAAACAGGGATTGCATTACAGGTTGTTGTTGATTCCAGATTATGAAGATTTTCCCTCATGTAAACCTGAGGAATCCTTAACTTTCTATTGAATTTCTGCAGAGTAATTTCAAAGGGATTCTACAGAGTATCTCTATAAAATATAAAACTCTGCATTGTTCGCCTTGTCCATTCGAGCCTACTCACCAAGTCTGATTTGAATTCCTTTTAACTATCTGATCGAGTCATACAATTACTATTAATCATCTCTCAAGGCCATTACAACCCTAATTTAATCTTCTTCTTGTCTGCTTTCCTATTCTGTGATTGGCAGAGGATTTGAATTGACTTCAAACTTAAAATGAGAGGATACATGGGACATTATATTGACATGTCTAACTTTAATGCAGATGTTTATAATACCTAATACAAAATATGCACATTTAAGTATTTTTACATGTGTATTAGGGTTATGTTTTTTCTTTCTGGTGTAGTTTTTTGCTTTTGTGATAACTGTATAAGAAACCACACACATACAAAAACAAATTTGTTGCGCAGCCATGGTTTCATTCTCCCAGTTGACGTACTATAAAGTCTGTGGGCTGTGCTCAGGTTTTTTGTGTTGTATTTACGTGACAGGTTGTGTGATTTCATCCATTGTGTAAGTGCACTTGTCTCATGTGATTTGTTTCTTTATGCCCCTCCCACGCAGTGAAAAGCCTTTTAGTACTAACATCTATATGACTCGTGTGCTTCTCCTTGTAACAGTGCTCACAAAGACCAGTTAGAAAGGCTGCAGTTGTTTTGTGCCATACTGCTCACATTTAATAGAAGATTTCCAGCAGTGTAATATGATGCCGCCAGGCCCTAACTGCGGAGGACTGGCTCAGCCCCATCCAGCTTATATGCCAATACCATTCAAAGGGCCATTAAAGACAAAAACAGGAGTGTGCAACCCAGCGCTTATCCAATGTCAGACGGTCATTGTGGACACAGCTCAATGCAAAAAAATATATAATCAGAAAATTAATCCAGTTTGCCACTGCATTTATTCAGTCATTCGATTGTTTGGTCTGCCTGTTAATGCTGCTGAATGCCTGATTGGCTACAATGGAGGAGTAGACAATTTGCAAGGTTTTTCAAGTGAAATAGACGATGAGCGCAACAACCCATGAGTTATACTGTTATGAATAGGATAATGGTCATTTGCCTTTTTCAGCTGAAGTATAATGAGATGGTGGGAAGCTAAAGGTTAGAGCACCGGCGGTTCAAGTCCCCACACTACCTGTGCACATGTGGGTGAATGAGGAGCCTTTTCTGCTCTCTTCAGCAGCTACTGGAGAGGCTGGTGAGCAAGAATGGCTGACGGGCAGCACAGTACAAAAAGAGACCACTAATACAGACTATGTGTCAGCTGAAAGGGCGCTTTTGTATAGCTGCCCTTTGTTCTGCCCTTCATAAAAAGAGGAGCAAGAGAAAATAGAATATCTCTTTAGAGCTGTGTAGAGGTGAAACTAATTGTTAATTAGTCAACCAGCCAATCATCATAAATATATGGCAGCTAATGATTAAGCATTTCAGTCAGTTTTCAGCCAAATGTGCCAAACAAAAAAATAAGAATTAGTATTTCTAACATTCTTAGCAGTGTTTTTATTTTATTCAGCTTATTTCAGTCAAGTTGTCCCCTTCTTCTTGTTTTCTTCTTGTAGCATGTGAATATCACCACAAAAGATCTCATCTTATTGGAGCATTAGCAGTAGTAAAATAAGAGGAAACAGGTGTGCTACTTCTGAACTCAGCTGGGTGCTGCCTAAAAATTGTTTCAGTCAAGAAGGAAGAAAGTGCTTCAGGGGTCAAAAACAGTAAAGAAATCACCTCATGCATTGATCTTTTGGGTGAATTTAATTTTCAGTCAACGAGCTGGTGGTAATTATTTATTGTTTTTGTGAACTGTGGACCTGTCACCTTTTCCCCCCAATAAAAATAAACATATTAGTATCGTTTGTTTGAAACACAGCATTGCAGAAAAAGACCATGTCCTGCAAGCATGGCAAAATTTCCCTGGAAGAATAAATGTTGGAAAGGGAACAATGTTCTCTCCACAGTGTGTATACAAAATGGCGCTTTGCTGACTTGCTGTAATATGGAATGTAATCATTGTTCTCAGAAATAGCCGAAGTTTGTCGCTTTTAAAGATGTATTGAAAATGTATTCATCAGTCTCCCATTTGTCTTCTCTAATTAAAATTTAGTTTTTATTGTATCTGATAACTGCAAAAGCTCTTTTTGTCATAATTATATATTTAATTATAATTTTCCTGTAAATGCAGCATATAGTCCTTCCACAAGCCACAAAATTGGATTGTAGCAGCAGTAATTCCTTTTGAAGCGCAAGGACTTCAAGTGGTCAGTTGTGACTTGTTGGCTTCATAGATGTCGGAGCCTGTACATGTTTAGGTTGCCCAAATGTAGCTGTCCTTCAGTGTATGATACAGTTGCATTATTTATTGCAATTGCTATTATACAAACCTCACATACTGTAGGTCTCATGTTACATTCACTGTCTTGGCCATATATTGCAAAGTGCCATTATGATGTTGTTCCATGCAAATAACTATGTGAAATCATGTGTGTTTGGTGTATTATTACGTTAAAGACACTGGTGGGAACAACTAGGTGTTGTTAAAAGGGTGGTAATGATATAGAAGCTTTATCATGTTCAGTAGAATAAAGCCTGGCTGTAGTGTAATGCGCTGCTCCTGACCTATTTGGACACTATAATGATGTCCTAGTGGATTTGAGAGTACACTATAAAATGACTTAACTTGGTGAAATGCCTGGACATTATGGGGACCTATATAACGGGAACATATTATGTGTAAGTGTAGAATTAACAACTGAGCTTACTGATGATTGACTTATGGCTAATAACACACAAGGTTGATATTCTTACTCACGATGTCATCATTTCTGTATTGAATTTAATGTAATCTCTGTCTGAAATTTTAGAGATGGGCAGTACTGTCCTTAAAACAATGCTTTTTTGATGCAGTGCAGCACCTTGTATTATATAACTTTAATAACTGCTACACTACTCCTTATAAAATAATCTGTGCTGCATCGTCCTTTATCTAAGGAAAGGTGTCAGCACAAGTAGAACTTGATATATTTCAAATGCGATCATGTGCTGTCTAGTCCAATGTAGCTATGGCCAGCCTTACAGCTGTACTCGATTTTGTTGTCACTGTAAATTCACTCTGTCTGAAACGCCTTTGGCACCATCACTGTGCGTGAACGTTTTTCACACCCCTACATCTTTCCCTTTTGTCTCCTTCAGAAAGCACTGAATTTTTGCTTATTCCTCATTCACGTCGTCGCTCTTTCTTCCTGCCTCTTATATCACCTATACTCTGAAAAGTTTGACTGGAAAGAAACTAAACATCAACCTCCCTGTGTTTTTCTGGGTCAAGTGCAAAATGAAATACAGTAGGACTAGTCAGGGATGCACCAGCGCTGGTTTCTATGGTAACTGCAGAGCTGTATTTAGTGCAGTTGTTTCACTGCGCCTGACTCTCTGTTTTCAACCAGGCGAGGAGGGAAGAGTGAGGACCAATCCCAAGGGGGCTAAGCAGAAAGTGGGGCAACATCATCACCGTCAAGCAAAATCTTTCAGCTTGAGAAGGGATCATGTCATGAATTCTTTACCTTGTTTCAGAAAGACTTGATGCTGACAGAAAGCACATACAATCAAACATCAACAGTCGCAGTCAAAGATGTAACAGACTTCACTTGTCTGTTGACACAAACACAAACTTCTGTCCTTTCATCAAAAAAGCATCTTTTCTACTGTGGTGAACAAATGACTGACAACTTTTATGTTTTCAGCATGTGTAGCAAAACTACTACTACTGCTGCTGTGGTTAATACAAATATTAACAATCAGAATAATAATGAATAAGATAATTTTGACCCAGTAGTTTTATACTACAAAAGTGTGTGCTACATTGATGGCTAAGCCTTTTAAGAAGTGTGGCATAAATCTGTAGTCTATGTATGTTTATCTATCCACTCTAAAAGTAATTAACTAGTGTCTAGAATAATTTTATGACATAAGGAGAATAAATAACAACCTTATCTTACCTTAATTTGTAATATGTATATTTGTGTAAAATTGTTTAATATTAATTGCCTTGGCTGTGTTATACTACTATTAGCTTAAATACAGTTTTAGTCTGATCTGTCATGAAGCTCATATTCATACATAATTGAGTGTAATATGTATGTCTCTGGATGTATGCCAATTTGTGGACCTTGGGGACTCAACAAGTTCCGTTTTTGCATGAAAGTGAAACAGTGTTCATCTATTATTAAACAATTAATTTATACCAACATTAATCAAAATAACTAGCCCAGCCTTACCTCAATCAAAATATTTGTACCACAGTTAATGGTCATGAGAGTATGCTTTCAATCTGCTATTGCTTTAGAGATACTGTACATAATTATATAATTACAGTACATATTCATGTATAGTCCATGTATTCAGTAGTTTGTGTGTGTGTGTGTGAAGCAGTAAGAGTGTGTGTGTGTGTGTGTGTGTGTGTGTGTGTGTGTGTGTGTGTGTTTTGTTTTGTTCTAGAGTTACTAAAGCATAATTTTCCCAAACCTGACCTGGATTTTAGTATATTTAATTAAGGCTGGCTTCATTAGATAGGTATTAATAAGGAAATCAAGGAAAACATTTACTGTAAACATGTTTCTCTTGTTGAAGAATCACGCTCAGTTGTGGATAAAGAACAGTTTACTAAAGATGTGAACAGAAGACTCCAAAATGATTGCACTAAGCAAAACAAAAATTTGCACATATAGATGGCTGCTCCCTCTGGATAGCACTGATGTTAGCCTCCATCATATCCTGTCAGGGTGCAAGACCACGCTGACCCAGAGGTGCTACACATGGCGGCATGATCAGGTCCTGAGGAAGCTGGCTGACATATACAACAACTGTCTGACAGCCTTCATCAGGGTCATTGTATTGTATTGGTCACTGGATGACCCTGATGAAGGCCACAAGCCACAAACACATTGGTCTGACAATAAAGTCTTTCTGTATACTACAAGTGTTGCTGGATTTTTGACCTCATCAGACTTTTTCCCTTTGCCATGCACCTTGGAGGTAGGTGAAGTTGTGCCAGAAATCCCTACACTGCTTCTACAATCACCTCATCCACTTCCATCAGGCCTGGAGAGAGGATGAGAGACACCAGTTTGCAAGGCTTATCCAGACTCCTCTCTCCAGGGTCAACCTTGGTACACAGCTGCAGCTCCCATCAGAGATCACCATCACATCACTCCGACCAGACGTAGTGCTCTGGTTTGCTGCTGCCAAGACCAGTCTTCTCAATACCACAAGTGTAAGATGAAATATTCAGAGCTGAGTGCAGGGTGGAAGGCTTGACCACCATTATCTACCCAGGGAAAGTGGGCTGTTAAGGCTTCATCAGTATACCATGCCTGCTTTGGGAGGGAATTGTGGGGACGAAGCTTCAACCAAAGACCTCGCAGAGGTAGCAGAGAGGGACAGATTTTATCTATGGCTGAGGAGGAAGGAAAGGGATTGAGGTCCATCAAACAAGGAAGGAAGCTGCAAGGGGGAAAGGGAGATGTCCTTGACACTGCTCTGCTACCAGGACATGTACTTGAGTTAAAGAAGAGAAACATGAAAGAGTGGTGGTCCCCTGCTGATGACCCTGCACCCACCTTTACAGTACTACCTATGCAAGCAATTGGGTCACTCTCGTTAAAAAATTATTTATTCCTGCATTAATGAATGACATGCAGCACATTTGGCCAGATGTTTCACATGTACTCCAAACACAAACAACTGTCATACACAGAGCAGTTCCCATTTAATATTGTAAAGGCCTGCTGCTCATGAGAAACATTTGAAGAAAATGAATTTGTTTAAAAAACAACAAAGACGCATCTCAGTGCCAGGTGACAGCAAGATATGAGAAAACAAGTGGAGAAAGTTCAAAGCAGGAGCTCTCTGGGATGTAGTATTAAAATTAGGCTAGAGTGAAGGTACGACTTGGGAAGGTCTACAGCTGTTTGAAGTGTGACAGTATTTCCCCGCATGCACTTTGCTTCTCATTTGAGATTCAAGAGGACCAATATAGGCACGCACCTGTCACAGATATATTATTGTTAACTATTTGAAAACATAATAATTAATTAAGCATTAAATAAACTACTACTACAGGAATGGAGCTAAGGAGCTAAGACAAATTAGCACTCACCTTTAGCTTGTAGAATACTTTGGTCATTTACCATATCTCTATCCTCATATCTATCCTTTTTGAACATTTTGTTGCACATTACATGCAGCTGCAAAACACTGCAGTTTTCATACTGGTATTTATTTTGTTCCATAATTTGAGCAGCAAATGAATTGTGTGAATTAATGATTGAATTAAGTGTTTTGCCCCATAAATGCATAAAACAAACACAATCACAATATGTGAAATGTTCGATGAATAATGCAAAATGGAGGTATGAGGGGGGAAATGAGCCAAAAAAGAACTCTAATGTTCGTACATATGGAACAAAGTGTTAATGGAGAGGAAATGTTACAGACACACTTGTTTTGCTTTGGTAAAAACAACTATTCATATTGAGTGAATTTCATCTGCCTCACAATAAACATAAACTGAAAGTTTTGTGACTGTAGAGGAGCAAAGAGAATTGTCAATGCCTCTGAGAGCTAAGTTAAAGACGGGGCCTTGAGCACAGCATGTGTTGCATATAAAAATATATTCGCCCCCTTTGACTTTTTGTTCTATATTTTGTGCTTCATTTGATTTCCAGAAGCAACCAGCTGGGGTTTTTTGTCAAAGACGAACATCAAGTAACATTTTTAATAAATTAAAATAGTAAAATGTTAAATCCTATAAAGCATCACACATAGTGTACACTTTAATGTCACAGGAAATTGTGTAGAATTATATTTTCCTTTCAAAATTTTTTCCTGCTGTATGATGATGTTAATGTAGTTTCTTTGCTACATTCATTGACTTGTGGCAGTGCGCCACGCCTGAATTTTCAATGATTCCCCAGTCCTCTGTGTATAATATTGCTGCATTTATCATTATTTGCCAGAAGTCATTCTGTCACACAAATGGCATTTTCAATGGCATTGTTTCCTGTGTTCTGGTCTCTTGATACCAGCTTAACATTTCCTGCATGTGCTTCGCAATAAATTTGTAAAAAGGCAATGAGAGGCCTTTATTGTGATGCCATCTCAGAACAATGGCAGCGAGGTTCGCCAATTACGTTTCTGACAAAGCAGAGTGGATCAGAAGACAACAAGGGCTGATGTTATCTTAAGAACAATGATGACGTTTTAGCAGCTGGACTAAAAGCCACTATGCAGGAGTTTTGGATTTGGTTTGTGAGTAAAGAAGAAGAATAAAACAGAACAGGTGAAGTGGTTAGATGTGGGATGCCCTCTGGACATACAGAGGGCACCGTGTCAGCTTTGTTCACTGCTGCTCACAGCCGCTCAGCGCTGTTTTTAAGATCTGTATCTTCACATAATACCAATAATCCTACATTAGGAGCTGTGTCTGTTACATGGTACAATGTAAAAATTTAACTGAAGTTGAAGTGAAGATCCTCAGCAGGTGTTTACAGCAGCTCTGTTTAAAAGCAGCAAATCACTGTTTTTTCAATTATCAATCATCTTCAAATTAAATGGATTTTTAAGAAAATTCTAAATCCAGCTGTTACGCAATTAACATTCACCCCAATAAGATTTCTGTGAATGGCGTATGACTACCATAATTTAAATAATTTCACTTCGAGCATAGCTCAAACAATTAAACCACAATTGGTATAGGTGAACTACCTTCGACATAATGGTTGTGTATATTCTGCAATATAAGAGCACATTTTTCAGTGTGAAAGTTTATATTGGGAATATTGTTTTCACTACTGTCAAAGGACAAAGCATGAAAAACCATAACAAATGTTGAAAAATCTTTGTCAACATTGGTTTTGTTAGAACAAGTGAACCAAGGACATGAATGGATTTATAAACCATTTATTCATTTTCTTTTCTTTCAGTGCATCACAACCAAATTTCAGACTACTGTCCTTTCTAATCTAATCATGGGCACTAGCGTCAACAAAGACAGCTACAAAACAAACGATGTGTTACGAATGCCATCTCACACCGATGTATAGCTCGGAGAGTCATTTAACTGTCTTTACAATTTTAGCATTCCTATGAGATTAATATAATGTTACAGACAGCTGTTCAAAGATTCAAAATGTAGCCTGTCCAAGATTGTGTCACAGCAGCCTTTTCCATCTTGTGCAATTTATTGTCTCTAGACGTGCATGTCATTACAGGGTGCATGACAGACTGCTCTTTCTCAGTTTTGGCTTTTTTGAAGAGATTGATGAATGCTCTGTACTGTATTTTCTGCCTTTTGTGTTACTATTTATTTATGTTTATAATTCTTATGACATCACAATGAATTTATGTATCCCCGTTTTTGTGCAATGTATGCAGAGATGGAATGTAACAAAATACTGTACATTGCTACTTTATGCTAACATTCTTATACTCCACTACATTTCAGAGGCAAATATGGTTATTTTTACTCCATTACACATTCATTTGACAGCTACAGGCACCACTTACTTTGACAATCAAGATTATACAAATAAAATACATCATACAAAATAATTATAAATCATAACAATCAATCATAAAATAAACAACAGACACTACATAAATTGAAATTAGCTAAGTATAACAATAAATGCTAATTACATGTTAATGCATCACAAATAATCATCTACGATATTAATACAATATATAAAAATATAACTCTGAAAGGGGCTATTTTCATGCAAAACAACAATTTTTACTTATGATAATACCTATTTACTTTAACTTACTTTTGACTTTGATTTTTAATGTAGGGCTGAGTATTTTTACATTGTGGTATTGCAAAGTAAAGGATCTGAATAGGTTCTCCATCACTGGATATAAACATAGTTTGTCACACGTACAGTTTAATATATTGCGTACAGACTGTTGCACAGAATCATTTCTATGCTTTCCACATTTTTACATCTGCGTTTTAGATAAAACTAGGATATTCTTCGAGATGTCTCATGTTTGATTTATAATCAGTGATTTGTATGGGAGTAATATACTTTTGAGGCGCTCTGGGCCGAGGGGAGAGCTGTATGACTGCGTATAAAACCACCTCCAGACTACAGAGCTGTCATTAATCAGACCCTTGGCTTGCAGTCCAGTGCCTGCTGCTACTTTCCCTTCAGACCCCGATGTTGGATATTTGTTGATTGTCTGTAGTCGCTCTTCCACTTCCACTCCCTTCCTGCCATTAATTAAAAGCATGTAGCGAATTTCAACTCACAGCTCTCTCAGATATATGCAGACAAATTTTCCCATTGGGCTGTTTTCGGCTCATCTCTTTTTGTTTGGGAAACTGCCGTTCTCTGTCAGTGACGAGAGCCAACATGCCTCAACATACTCCAGTTCTTTCAGTTTGACTCTTGACAACATGACTGCTTCTGCAGGATAAAAGAATGGTCTATTTAGTGATGATTAATGGACTAATTTGCCTTATGTGGTCATTGTTTAAGCTGTATTCAACACACATAGTCATCAGTGGAGTTGCAGCCACTAAGCTTATGGGAAGTGTGACTTACTATGCTGAAATGAGCAGTATCTGACTGTGACAGCGTGTGGTGTTAGACAAGGGATGGAAAAGTGGCATTTTGAAAATAACAGTCACAAGAAGAAAGCGGTTAAGTGGCTAATGCTGAAGTATGTTGATTACTCTAACATTTAACGTTTTGATACGGTAGAGAGTGAGACCAGACACATTATTCTGTAAGTAGGCAAACTTAAAACAAACTGGAGTGATTTTCGGAATAAAAGTCTTAAGTCTTTTCATGTTGTTGCAAACACACCACTGTATTCACCTCATTCAGTTTGCTTTCATAAGACAACTGAAAGAACTGCCTGTCAGAAGAGTGCTCCATTAGTGCTACACCCACACCGCTCTTTTCTCAGACATACAAGGTGTATCATTTACGGTATCTGCAATTGTTTGCATATGCAGCAGCTCCTCTGGAATCTGCAGCAGAAATTGTCAAAGAAGATTTTTCATTCCTTGTCGTCCCAGGCGTTTTAACACTGCTGTCGGAGTGCGACAGGGTATCTTGATTCCATGGCAGACAGATGCCAACTTTCATCCCTTTTTAGTTCCCTTCAGAGAGACACTATGTTGGCTGAGAACATAAATTGAAAGTGAGCCTGAAAGTCAATTTCATGGGGATTTGACCAGCAGGATATCCAAGCCACGTATGCACCTTTTGATCAACTCTATGGGTTTATATTAGGATTGACGTTTTCATAGACTTAATGAGGCTTACTTATAATTTCATGAACAGCAAACTGTCTGGGTTTTCTTAAGTGTTTTAATTGATTTTAATAGGCATAAGGATTTCTTAAATTTTAAGCTACATTTCACACAGAAGCTGTGTTGAGAGAGTAAGGCCTTCTTCCGGGCTGTGAAGATGCGATATTGTTGTGGGTGGGGATGTGTGCCCTCAGGTTGAGCATTACAATCCTCAAACAAAACACACAATATACTCAAAGCTGGCCATTCTCCTGAAGTTTGGAGGGCATTGTGTGAAAAGATGTTTATGGTCTGGTGCAACCACTCAGATTTCAAGGGAATGGTTAAGATTTATTAAGTATTGAGTCCATTCAAACTACACAGTCATTTATCAGGCTTGAAAACTTACCGCAGCAGCAGCAGCCCAGCTATGGAGTAAATAAAACCACAAAATTCACTCAGTATGCTGTGCAGGTCATCTCACAGGTCAGACAACAGTATGGATTCAGAGCTTTGCATCGCTTGAATATTTTATTTACTTTACTTACTCGCCTAACTCAACACTCTCTGCCTTAATAGGCCTACATGTTGTAGTTTATGGTAAAAACGTACGTTAAATTTCAGGGTGAATTCTGTGCCTGAGAGAATCTAACTTCAATGACAGGCTGCCATTAACATTTATAAATAGAACTCAACAGAGACAGTTTTTTTGGCTTTAGTTTTTTATTGAGTTGACTAAGGTGAGCTGCAAGTGTCACTCAGATCAGTGAATCAAACATCTAATTTGTATTTAGTTGATTTGTGTAGTCTTCAAAAATATTTGCACATAATAATCATTTGTAACAGTCACTTATGTCAGAGAGATTTTTCTCTTCTTTTTTTAGACTCTTGGATGTTGTAAGTGCTGCTGCATGCTTTAATTTGAAGATGAAAAGTATTGTTATGCATTTACAGTTGCAGTGTTTGAATTGTGATAAGTGTCTGACAACATTATGGAAAGGATCCCTATAGAGATAGACCTTTTTTTAGAGAATAACATCCTTTTTGTTTAGCCAGAAACAGTCTCTACATCGATCTCATCAAAGCCACCAGACTCCCTTGACAAAAATAGTAATTTTACTTCTCTGGTCTACCACTGCCGCGATTGGTTTGTTTGTTATTGTGTGACTTGTGTTGTGTGTTGTGTTAAGTCACACAATAACACAGACAAACAAATACAACAAAGTCACACAATAAAACAAACAAAAACAACAAAGACACAAAATAACACAAACAAACTACTCACTGAGGCAGAGAAAGACCAGCAACTCCTGTGTGCTGCAAGGTAAAATTGCTGTTTTTATCAATGAAATCTGGTGGCTTTAACAAGAGCAATATAGTATATATAACTGTTACTGGTTAAACAACAAGGATCTTACTCTTTAAAACACTCTCTCTGTAGGGATCTTTTCCACAATGTTGTCAGACACTTATCCTAACAATCTGAGCCTTATATTGCAACCCTGTCTTGCTACTACTGACTGTAGTGCAGTTGCTCAATACTGGACCAATTTTAATGTTAAAAATATTGTTCCCATTAGTCACATAGACACAAAACATAGGAAAATAAGGTCCAGGTTAAAAAATACTGACATTACCCTTTAGTTCTCACATCACACATGATCCTGTTATGTTTGTTTGCACCTCCATTGGTCAGGAGAGATGCCCTGTCCTCTCTCCCTCCAAGCAATGTTGAATAAATGGTGCCTCTCCACTATTTCATATTATCATATAATCCCATGAGCCAGTCATATGGTTAACATATGTCTTCCATCTACAATGAGAAACTAGCTAGGTGAGGATACACACTAACTGGAAAAGAGCCTTCACCCTCATTTTCCATAATTGTCCAGAAAATATGGATAGTAATGTACTGTATGATTATTTTGAACCTTGATTCAGACAACGTTTAATGCCACTTACTGTCATGCAGTCGATGAAACAGTCATAAAATGGCGTTTACTGCTTTCATATTTGGTTAGGTCATAGTGTGAGCAAATCCAACTTGTGTGCTAAAACCTGTTTCATTGTGGTGGTATTCTCGCACAGCTACAGAAGATGATACATTTGTAGTATTAGTAAGCATTGTTTAATCCTAAATATCCTAATTTGTACAATTTTGAATAGACTATTATTTAGAAAGGGCCCACTGTTGCTTTCTATAGACATATATGAACTGTCCAATGTTGTAAAACAATGTTATCGAGCAGCTGTGTATGTTAGGATATCAGTTAAATCACTGTGGGATTTTTTAAGCCATTGCTGAACTCCATGTCCATGTTGACTGTAGATAGCTGGTGTCTCAGTTTGTTAATGTCAAGGAGCTAAAGGCATGTTCAGGCATCTCTTATTAGCCTGCACAGCAGCGATTGACTAATTGAGCATTCTTAGTCCATTTACTATGAATGATATTTACTCTGCATTACTACCAACCATTTGCTTCTCAACAAAGCAAAACAGAAACTTGAAACTTTCTTGAGATTGGTAATCTGTCATGTGAACATCATATTGGGTTGATTTGAATCTGCTTGTGCTAAGTCTTATAGGAAACTCATAGTCTTGAGAGTTGGCTGCCAAACATTCTTTAAATGCATTACCATCACTATGCTTTTCAAAACATCCATTCCTGCTATTTTTTTGTCCTCGTAGTTACATTTTGTGAAAAGGAACACTGGTAAAATTAAGAAATATTCCTCAAAAGTCAAATACGTATTTAGAAACATTACTACATTTAACACCCACATGTGGAATGTTTTGTTGCCTGGGAGTCATATATCTCATTACCTACTGTCAATCGTAATGTACATATACAAAAGCGTATTCACAGAGCATAATGTTAAGTTGTCCTAGATTCAACATTCCTTGTTTGTAGTGACAAACCTGATTATATAATGGTTTTACCTGACTATTCCCATGAGCATTGTGCAGACGTAGAAGTGCTGTTTGAGTCGACTGAAGGCATTGAAGCGTTCATTGCTTGACTGTAAGTGCATGGTGTCTCTGGAGGAAGAAGTCAATGAAGAGAGGATCTTGGTCTTTCTCCTTCACTGAGAGCCAGATCGTTGACCTGAACAAAGTCACTTTGAAAATGCAAAGATAAAACTTGAATATTATGGTAATGTTTATTGCATTTGCCTGTTTTTTCTGGTTAGACTGGTAGGACTGTACACTTATACTATAAGCCGTAACGTATGCATTCCTACCGGAAACCTTTCCAGTAACAGGATTTGCTAAAAGATGAAATCTCATCATTTCACATTTTATAAATGGATAGCTTAGACGGCTCTGGGAAGAACAATGCAAAATAGATGAATAGACCTTCATGAAACAGAAAACAAACGCACACTTCCTACACCTATGCAGATGTCTTTTTGCACGCAGGAGATTGACAGAATAGATTAGGCCCATTCTCGCTCAGCAATTATCATCACTGGTCATGGTAGGATGGTAATTGTTAGCACTACAACTCAACTCATACAAAATAATCTCCATCTGTTTACAGTTTGCCATATTTTACCTCATAAATGCTAAATTGAAAGTGAAAACAAGGTATAATAACTTGGCTGTCTGCTCTTCAACTTGATAAGGAGTGCTGTAACACTGAGAGAGAGCTGTAACATTGATTTACTTGTTTGTCGTATTTGTGCAGATAGTGGGAGCCAATGTGAAGAGCAGCTGTTGTGGAACTCACAAGTGAAACACTATGTTAGTACAGTACATTTGAATTTAAAGGAAGAGAGGCTGTAACCCTTCAGGAACAGGTCTGCTTTCAATGAACTTGTGAATTCAGTTGTCATTTGTTAAAAGCACAACCTGTGTTGTCTATACATTATTTTAGATCTAAATCTGTAGTTTTTAAATAAAGGTCTTCACACTGCTTTAAAAAATCCCAAAAGCCAGTATTATACTCTAGTGTACATTTAAAAGGCTATGTATCGAGGGCCTTACTGAACTGTGGGTAGGGCCAGTGACAGAGGTCGTGGTAAACCCCTCCTGTCTGGGTTATCATTCTCTTTCAACCCACTGCTCTCCGATGGCTGCTGCCGTCACAGGAGCATGCATCACACACTTGTCAAAGCGCCTCTTCTCCACCTACCCCCTTTCCGCTGAAAGTCAACACCAGAGTCTCACCACACATATATTTTTGTGCTCACAGACACCCTCACAAGATGTGCATACACACAAGCACATGCGCACACATGCAGTACACATATACAGACACCATTCCCATTATGGTGACAAATCCTGCCTGAGCTGGCTCCCATCTGTGAGTCATGGCGTGGTGTGTTGTACGAGTCAAACTCCCCCGTCATCTGCCTTTCACAGATGGATCTGCGGGGTGTCCAAGGGCCTTGTCTGGTGGCCATGATTGCAGGATGGTTTGGATTCAAACCTGCCATGATCGGGCTCGAGAACAGACACATATTTCCCAAGCTTTGAGGTGTAAGGGGGCAACTCTCCAACAAGGGGGTCAGGTTAATCAT
The DNA here is from genome assembly GCF_021292245.1 of Micropterus dolomieu. Classification (NCBI taxonomy): domain Eukaryota; kingdom Metazoa; phylum Chordata; class Actinopteri; order Centrarchiformes; family Centrarchidae; genus Micropterus; species Micropterus dolomieu. The sequence goes on along the minus strand of NC_060166.1, from coordinate 27,460,056 downwards.
CACGGCTTGACTGGGTTTAATCCATTAAACCGTGAGTTCACCCCTACATAGCTTGGTTGGCTGAATCTCTGCACTTATCCCATTTTCTCTGTATACATATCCGTTCTTTCACCCTGGCTCCTATTTGCCCCCATAATGGGATTAACTCCAATGACACCAATCTGAAATCTAGCTTTAAACTCTGCAGAGTCTTATTTCACTGGTTATTCCCGTAAGGGATAAAATATGGCTTGGGTTACATAATTAGATTCCTCTTTCTAACCAAAATGTAAATGGTGACAAATTAATGATAAGTAGCTCGGTGTGTGCAGTTCTTGTTTTGTGCCGGCCCGTTCAAGATGCCTCCAGAAAAATAAAACACAACTGGCTAACCATGTTATTTAATGTGCCTGTTAGCATATGTAGAGGGCACTGTCATAAATAATGGATGCTGTCAAGTGCTGCTCAAATTACAACCTAACACCAACTGCCTCAACGGCTTTGGGTCTATGCAGCGAATAATGCTTTGTCCAGCTATTACTTATTTTGACAATAAAGATAAAATAGGTTTACTCTATGTCCACACTTAAAATACAATTCGTTCTCAGTTATTATTGTTCAACACATCAATTACTTTTGAAACACAGCTATTAAGCAAGCCTATATTATCTTTTCCCAACACCCTTGTCCCTTGTTCGCATTGGTCAAAGGAAGCATAATACAAAGCCATCTAGTTTGGATTTGTGGACTAAAAACTATGCAGAAAAGCATATAGTGGTTGGTTAATGTTGGGTTGCAATGAACTGTTACTAACCACATTTGACCTCATTTATGTGAATGTGCCTGAAGGTTTTTCACGAGGCTTAAAGATGGTTTTTTTCTGTCTTAGGAGGAGCTATGATTTGTAATTTTTCTTTTCATTATGATTTAAATTGACTGAAAACATTGCACACCATATGCATATGGATTAAAAGCATCTGCATCGTTGCTTGATAGTATATAATATTTTAGCACATATTTTGCTTGCTATAGATTACCATAAGCTCTAATGTTTGATTGGACTTTATTGATTCATACTGTATTTGTTTTTTATTATTCCCTTATGCTAAAATTGCATTTGAATAAAAATAATGAAATGGTGCCAGAGCCAGCACTAAAGATGTCAACAGGGTATGTAAACCGGGAGATAATCCATTGCAAGGTTACATCAGTCTTAAATTACATTGTGACATGGAAGAAAACAAAAGAAAATTGCACAAGAGCTTTTGAAAGGGTAGAGTATATATACAGTACAGTATATGGTAATGCTACGTATGCAGCCATTTAACATGAAGACACAAAACACAACTGCTTTTAAAGTGTTTAAAGTATAGTACTCATTTTTTAAGATTATTATTTTTGTTGTTTGAAATGCAGGTTGCAGTGTCACATTAGTCTTTCATATATATATATATTAAGGCTGGGCACGTTAATGCGTTAATTAATTAATAAATGCCTTTTGCCTTACGCATTAATTAATTAAAGCCGAATAATTTTATCGCACATTAACGCAGTTTTTATTATTATTATTTTGAAAGTCCTTTGCTCACTGGCCCTGAATACACATACAGTCAAACCATGGGTCACAGCAGGGGTGGGATGTTGATCATCTCACCCAAACCAGCAGCGGCAGAAGGAGGCTTCGGCAGACTATGTTGGATGCAGCATGTGGGAGAAGAAAAAGTTAAACTTCGGCAGCAGGTGGGCGTGTGCGTGAAGCAACCACTTACAGGGAGACTTGCTACTGAACATAGACTGTTTATGCTGCTCCCTGATAAAAGAAAATGTTTCTGCTGATAAGCTACCCATTCAGAAAACAGATTTAATCATGCAAGATTTTCGCGATTAATTGCAGAAAATCATGTGATTAATCACGATTTAAAATATCAATAGTTGCCCAGCACTAATATATATATTCTCTAGATGTAATGCTCATTGGTACAGTATATATCCTGTGTCCTAATGTAAAGGTGTCAGCTTGGATATTTTGAGAACAAACTAACTTTTAAAGTTAGTTTAGTTCTTTGTACCTGCTTTTATGTGTCCTTTACCTTGTGGTGGTTGACAAATTCGCTATATTTGATAATAGTCTACTTGCCAGCAAGGTGAACCCAGAAATGTTGAGTATGTTGAGTTAAGTTTTTTGCTAGAAATGAATCCATTTCTGACATTTTCAGTTTGACCAATTTTGATGGCGGATGGCAGATAATGATTACAGTCTGTAGTGCATTTTTAATTTTAGTTTTTTTACATATATCGCTATACTTCTAAACCATAGTTCAAATTGTTAAAATATCATGGTAGGAGATCAAGATATTCACAGTCATTAATACATCAACAGTTAATATTTGGAGTGCCTAACAGTTACTCATGGATGCTTTGATCTGTCTATCTCCTTCTCCAAAAATTCTAAATTGCAGTTTCAACCAGAAGTGGCCATTTCTCAACTCCTTTTGATTTTTGAGGACGCTGAATCAATTGGAATAAACAGATAACTTCTATATTTGAATTAATTGAAATAACTTTAACTTGGTTATAAATTATAGGATATTTATGAACACAATTGTTTTCACAATTAGGTATTGGAGGTAACAAAGACAAGTACCATACCAAATTAGAATAATATGACTATGGCTAAATAATATTCTCAAAAAAAGAGAGAATGGTGTATAATACAAGTAAAACATTGTCTAACAGGTAGAACATGAGTCCTGGAAGAGGTTTTAAAACACAAGTATGTATACCCATAATTTTCAGAGCAGAAAACTATGTCCACTAGTTACACAATGTGTTATAACTGGGGCTAGGACGGGTTTCAACACTACGGGCCAGGGCCGGGCTAGGGCTGGAGTTTTGGGCCCATGCAGGGCTCTACTCTCCACTGTTAGAAAACAATATCCGCATCATCAACCTCATCCTCTGCTCTGTTTTTAACTTCATCTCCAGACTCTACATTCTTATCGTCCTGCTCTTCTTGCTGTGAGTGTGTGAGCGGGTTGCCTTTACTATCGTAGCCTTTGCAGAAGAAATAGCTGGTACAGGCCAGGCCTGCAGCTGGGCAGCTGCTCTTTGCTTTTACAAATGGCTTTAGCCCTGCACTGTAGCTACAGCTGTTAATATCCAACAGGCATGATGACTTCCTGTCCTTCCTTCTCGCCTTCCCTTCGACAAGGATTCCAAGACTCTGGACGATCACAGACTTGTTACCCTTTCTGAGGCATCAATACTCATCGACAACGGATACAGTGACCAGGCCTAGCTTATAGTCAAAGAGGGCAGAACGCTCCATTTTTCTCTTGCTCCCCATCACCAGCAGCTGGGCAAACACCTCAAGGTCACATGATCTTCCAATTGACCTTGAATCCTTTTGTCTTGAATTTCATTGTCACCACCTTATTTGAGAGGGGCACGTGGAATCTCCCAGGAAATGAAGAAAAGAACAGTGTGCTCATGTCTGATCTTCAATGCATCTCACACAGACCTTTCTGCCACCTGACCGTTTATGATATGGTGGAGGGTAGTAGTCTCTGTGGTGAGTGGTAGGGAGTTTTCCCGTAGCACTCTAACTATAACTAACTATAAATCTGGGGAATAATTCACTAGGTTTTTTATTAGAGCCTAGAGAGAATATTATCGGCCGATATGAGCTAATTGCATTTAATCGGCATTGGCCGTTTATAACGGTAGATATATGACAATTAAAAAAGAAACATAGGCTGTATTCGGAACCACCTACTTCATACTACTGGCAACCGCAGTATGAAGTATGTACTGTATACTGCATACTGTATGAGGTATAGTATGAAGTATGAAACTGTTAAATAGATTTATTATGCAGCAAAAATTTTCAAAATTGGAACAATAAGACAAATATAAATGTAATTACGCTTAAAACATACTCTTTTAAATCTTATATATGAGAACAAGGCTGCAGCCGACCTGTAGCAGATGTTTGCTTCAGTATATCGGTGCATAAATAAGAATTATATAAAATAAAAGCAAATAAAAAGCAAGCACTATAACCACAACTGTAACATTACACTAACAATGTAATGTCTATTTAGAATAATGATAATAATAAATCCAACGAAGGTTAAAATCAAGGGCAACTGGACTTGGTTGAAGATACTGGAAGACGTTTCGTTGCTCGACTCGTCTGGTGCGTTGGCTGCAGCGCTCTGTGTGGCTGTGAGCTCAGTGAGCTGGCGTGAGGACCAGGGGGCTCTGTGAGCTGACTTGCTAGCTCGTTAGCTAACCCCGCGGGCTGGCCAAGCTTCTCAGCTCCGAAAATGTTCGAGCATTTTCTCGATTCGCCAACAATTTTCATAAAACTGTCCATATTTAAAATCTACACAGTTGATTTCTCGCCTCAAAACTTGTTAGAAGTCGATTTAGTGATGAAACAGAGTGTGAAAATTGTAAAACAAGTTCTGTTGTTTTCCTCTAAAGAAAACACGGGTTGTTGTTAGTTCTAGCAGTTCTAGCGCTTTACATTATGGGCCACAGTACGCGAGGTAGACTGGTCCGATGCATACTGCAGATATTTCCCGAATCAGTACGCCATCCGGGCATTTTTGAAAAATACTGCAGATTTTGCTTTTGTTTGCATACTACATACTACATTTGGGCCAAATCAGTACGTACTACTAGTATAGTAGGCGGTTTCGAATACAGCCATAGAGTCAGATCCTTCACTCATGTCATGGATGTTGCATAGTTTGCCCACAGAGGGCAACCAGCTGCAGCTCCCCTGTTAACAACACTGCCTCACCACAAAAAAAATCAGGTGACCGGAGTTTACCAGAGCTTACTTCAGCATGTAGAAACCAAACACGCAGAGGGATGTGTTAGTGGTGAGTCGGTCTTTCGTCACGTTAATTACATGACTTAAATAATTATAATAAAAACAGACCCAATCACTTCTCTTCTCCGGGAAAACATTCATGACTTGCTAACCCTCCCGTTTTTCACTGCACTCCCCTGGCTTCCTAGCAGCTCACAGCAGGTTAATGTTACGTTAACTTTAGCTGGGTGTTGGAAGCTGCGCTGATGACAAACGTAACTGTAGATTTATTCTGAAACAGTGTGGCTGTTCTAGTGAACTGTCCACATTTGTACCTTGTTCATCACTTCTAAATATTCTCTAAAATCACATAACGTTACAGCAGCTCTCTCTACAAGGGTCTTTTTGTGACGTTGTAGATGTGAAACGTAGAGAGTCATGTTGTATTAGATGCATTCAACAGCAGCTCACTGTATCATAGAAGACATGATTTAGACAGATGATGAGAAATGGTTTCTCATAGCTTTGGTTAGAAGAGTGCTGGTAAAGGGATGTGAATATGCTACATTGTGAAGTGTAGTGAATGCTACATGTGAAATACACATGCTTATTCTCTCTCTGTTTACACATAGAGAAAGTTGCACATTCCAGCAACAAATATTTATTGATGTGCAGTTGTTTACATGTTCACTTTTTGAGACTGTAATCTATTTTATTAACATAATCCAATTTAATAGCAGGTTTTATAGCCCACATACATACCAGCTTTCAATATTGGCCTGTTCTAAGTGTAGTTTATACAGTAAAGGGGTCTACTATCCAAATCATTCTCTAAATCTAAATATCGGCTCATAAATTGGCTCTTTTTCACTTTAATATCGGCGTCGGCCCCCAAAAACCCATATCAGTTGGGCTCTATTTTTTATATATTACATTAGGAAAAAGCTGATCGTGATTGCCAATTCTAGTGATTATTAAGACAAGTAAAATTAAAATAGAGATCTACAGATAACTTAAAGATAAGCCTACATGAACTGTCTTCCATCAAAGCATCTATGAGTAGAGTAACTGTTAGGCATTCCAAATGATGAACTATTGATATATTAATTACCATGAATTACGTTTGTCTTGAACTGCTACCACATTCACATTCACACTTATGACACTAAGACCCAAAAATGTAATCACAATTTTAAAAAAACGCCATAAAAATTGGTCCACCAGGAGTTGAAATATGACAATTTACTGTTTAAATGGCCATTTTGAGTTTTGAGAAATGAGTTTTGAATGTCAGAAATGGATTCAACATCTTCAAGAACCCACAAAATCACTCCAAGATTGTCCAAATCGACCAAGCACTGTCTGAAATATTGTCCATAGATGTGATTATGCTACTTTATGCTAATTATGCTAATTATACTAATTGCCCAACAAGTGCTAGTTAGCATCAGGCAGTTTCACTATACTGGGGACCCATACTATACATTTCTAGCATAAAACATTGTGGTACTCAACATTTCCGGGTTCACAATAAGGTTCTATAGGCTGGCAAATAAACTATAAGACTTTAGTATTGGATTAGAATCGCTTACCATACCTTTAAATAACATTATGTGAGTTAGATGCATCACGTGAGTGAATTCACATTATGTGACTTAAATAACGTATTTATTTTAACGGAAACCATGATCTTTTCCTAAACCTAACCAAGTAGTTTTGTTGCCTAAATCTAACCAAACGAGTACTAACCAGACTAGTACTTTCCAACAGTCCTATATGTTGTTTTGGGGAATGGTCATATATGGTGTTTTGGGGAGAATTGACAGCCTACCGATTTTGTCGTGTAGGTATGAGGACATGTTCCAAAGATATTTGGAAGAACATCTTTTTGAAGGAATAGTTCAACATTTTGGCACATATGCTTATCTGCTTTTTCACTACATTAGATGAGAAGACAGATTGAATTCTCATATCTGTTTAATCAATTTAGTCTTTTATTGTTTTTATTTATTTGTGGCCTTCTGTACTTGTTTCTTTGGATGTGGATTCACCAGTTTACTGCTCTAACTGTTCCCCTCCATAAAAAGGTATATCACCTAAAAACTCGTTCCACCTCATCGTCTGGGCCCTCTTCGGCAGGGGTGGGGCTCCCGCTGCTTCCCCCTGCCGGCTCTCTCACAGTGGGGGCATTCGGGAGTCTCTGGGGCACATGGGCGGTGTTGTCGGGGTAGGTTTTGGTGCTCCTCCTTGGGGGTGCTTGACTGGGGGGGCTGGGCCCCCGTCCGGGGATGAGATCGGCCTCGGGTTCACGGGCCTCGGCGGCTGCTGGCTCTGCTGCACCCTGGGGCGGGATGCCTCTGGCTGGGCTGGGGGACTGTTGGCCTAGTTCTCCCTCGTTATCGCTCCCTGGCGGCGGGGAGCTTCCCGGCACGGCTTTATGCTGTTCGTCCTCGCAGCGGGGTGCAGCTTCCCCCGGCACATACGGTCTGGGGTCCTTTGCACTTTGGGGGGTGCCCTTGATCTGGTTGCGGTTTGGAGGGCTGCGGTGGGATTGTAGGGCGATTGTCGATGCATCTTGATGCATTGTGCTTTTTCCCTGTGCAGGGTCTCTGGATGGCTGCTGGGCGTTTAGTTTGTGCAGTGGAGTCCGGGGGAGGCATTTCCTCGTTGGCTTGGAGGGACCAGTTTGCGTACCTGGTTTGCTTCGTTTGCCTCAGATCCATGCTTTCCCATTTCTCTGTCGGCCAGTTGTTGGACCCCTCTGGTTACTGAAGTATAAAGTTAGATTTCGGGATGTGCATTGTGGGTGCGGGGCAGGGCTGTGCTCCAGTTTATTCTGGGCTTGTGCCTGGAGTTCTCGGCCCTTGACGGGTAGGTGGGTTGGTGGTGGCATGCAGCTGAGCTGGTTGATTTTGCCTCGTTGCTGGTTTGGCTGATGTTGCACGGCGGCCTGGGGGCGTGCTGTGCATGGGGGATGTCAGCTGGCGCGGGCGGCCTTAGTTTTTCCGGCGGTTGGGGGGACGGCGAACTTTTATTGGTGGGTGCACAGTGACCTGCGCGTCGCGTTTGCTGCCGGGCTGGGACTTGCTGCTGGTGTTTCTCTCCACTGGCTTTCGCTGTCGTGTTGTGCTGCTCGCTCTCTCTTGTTTGCCCGACCTCGCACGCGGGATTCGCAGGGGGCTGCTGGGCATTGGGTGCCGCCGTGCTTGCGCAGTGCGCGCGTTGGGCTCGTCACTTGTGCATTGATGTTGATGATTGCGTGGCATTTGGGCGTTTTGGTTGTTCGCTTCGTGGCGGTGGGGTGCTGGGTGGCGGTGAGCTCTGGTCTATGTTGTGTGCGCGCCGCGGTCGGTCCGGGCGCTGCTCTTCCACTCTTCCACGTGCATCTGGGAGTCTATTTTTTTTTTTTTCTCCCACCCCTATTGGCTACTGGGGTTCTTGCCTGCCTGTTGCTATGGTAGGTGTGGCACAGTCGGGGCGTCCCACTCTCACTAACAACTACATTCTTTAACAGGCTTATGCGCACACACATGTACACACACAAACACATACAGACACATTCACAGTAAAATCTGTCTGGCACAATATGGTATCCAGCTCATCATACTCTATACCAGGCTGCTGGGCAGGACAGGTTTAAAAGAAAAAAAAAAAAAAAACCCGTTCCACCTTGTCATACAGCACCCTTTATAATGGCTGTATTGGTGGTCATTTAGGTGTTGTTCAGTTATAAATAACGTTTTGTTTACCAGATTAATAAATGTAAGTAGTTAATAAAATACAGTTTACCATCAATTCTAGATGGTAGACTGTTAAAAAATATATATATAATAAAAGGAAATGTGTATCTGTTTTTTAATAAGCCATCATAAATGGTAACAAGTTGTTGATGAAGGCTTTTTACAATAATCCAACTATTCTGCAGCTTTAAATGTTAATGAGTAGATAATAAACAGATTGTGGCCCAGACACCCTGTAGCTACAACAGACTTGTGACAACCTCGCATCCCAGAAATAGAAGTCTCAATCATGACTTATAACTGATCTATAAAGTATCAGTAAATTAGTCATTACCCACTAATAAACCCATTAGTTACCACTTTATAAAGTGCAAATTAACTGTATATATTTTCTCTTTATACTATAAGTAAGCATTGTGTGCAGGCGAGCTCACTCCAACTGCACTCGGGGGCATAACATTTTGATTGACATTTCTTAGCAATTTCTTAGCAAACAATCTGTTTGACTGCAGTCCTATTTCATCACAGCCTCTTTGCCTTTCACTGCACCTCCTCACAATCTGGTGGATAGTATAGAGAGCATTTGCCCAGTAATGTAATTTGCCCATGCAGACGCATGCTCATATTTATTTTATTTTCTCTCTTCTTTCATTTTTATCAGGCACAGATGTCATGAACTGGACCCTGCTGTACATTTTATAGAGGACTAAAAATATGAAGGAGGACTCGTGTTTCTGCCCTCCACAATATCTTAATGTAATATAGGAGAATATGAAAGGTTTAAAGTCTGTATTGACCCCTTGGAAAATTCTCAAAGAAAGCTCAACATAACATAACAAAGCAAGGAGGTGTTTTTATGTCATTATGATTTCAGGTTGTTATCACACCTTGTACACTTTATTTTAAGAAATTTGGACATTTGGACTCAAGGATGAATTTGACAAAGGTCATGGTCATTGTGACTTCACAAAATATGTTTTAGGCCAAATCTCAAGAACTGATGACCATATTTAACAGTTGGTCAGACAGTGAATTGGAGACACTTTTGACTCAAAGGTCACTCATAATGACCTTAACAAACACATTATGGGCCATAACTCAAGAATTGGCTCAGTAATTATGATAACATTTCACACAGATGTTTAAAGATACGGACCTTCATGAAACAGAAAACAAATGCATACTTCCTACACCTATGCAGATGTCTATTTGCACGCACAAAGTTAAGATGATGAAGTGATGACATGTTTTACCCCAAATGTTACCCCTTCTATGTGACATCATAATGTCCTGAAAGAACACTTTTTTGACCATTATTCAACACCATAACTCAGGATTATATTTCACAGTTGGTCAGACACTGAATAGGTGACACTTTTGAAAGGTCATTTTGACTTCAAAATAGATTTTTTGCCATTATTTAAGAATGAATTGAGGGATTTCAGATTTCCATGTTGACTGAGACGACACAATGAACAAGTAATAACTAGCACAGTACGGGCTGCCGGCTGCTCTTATCATTGTGAGTTTTGAGCATCATCTGAATCACTTGACTGCAAACAAAGTATTGAAACACGCTTCACATCTAAAAATGCCAGTAGAAAACACAAGAAGCACCTTTTGTGTAGGTATACTCTCTAATTATCCATCTTTACACAGTAATCAAGTACATGTATACCTGTTTAGACAATACATGTATGATTATCCCAGTTCAACAATGTTTATTCACTAGAATCATACATATGTATCATCAATATAGTGATCCATATAGTGACTTCCATTTAGCCAAAACATACACTTTATACCTTTTTATTAAATTCCCTCCAAGAATTTGCTACATATCATATATGAGTCTGGAAAGACATGGATGCAAACTCTAACTGGTCTGCGGAGGCATACAACTCCAGGGCAGAAATTCTAGTTATACATTTAAGAAACATGATTACTGTTTAAAAACAAATCGGTTATTGTCTGTTCTTGAAATTTTCCAGTAAACAGTGAATTTATGTGGCTTTTCTATCAGAGCATTTCCCAATTTATCTTAATTGAAATCTGCAGCTTTTTTTGCAGTGAATACCAAGAGAGGCTTGAGCTATGTGTGTGATTGAATCCAACATAAGATGAATAGCAAAGGAATTATATTGTAAAACACATCCATACTGTAGAAAGGAGAGAATTTAAAATGTTTGAATATTGTTAACAGCAACAAACAGGGCCTCCGTGTGCCCATAATATTCACCAACACATTCCTTATCAGTGATGGCTTTTTATCCCAATCACTTTGAACCTGATTCATGTTCACGGCACATCGTCAGTGACATATGGAAAAGGTCCACGGTGAGGCACAAAATGGATTGGGCGTCCATGGTGGCTAATTCTGATTCAAGGAATTGAGAGAGCTGTGTTAAGGATGTTAGGCATTAAAGAGTTGTCTTTTTCATGGGATTATCTGCGAAGGAGGAAGTCAGTATTCAGACAGAGCTGACTGGCACAGCAAGATCAGCTTCCATCCAAGTAGAACACTTCTTCAGGCATGCAAAACATGCAGACTTAAGTCACATAATCCCTTTCAATATCAGCGAGGATGTCAATACGCTGACATGAATGGATAGGATACAACAGTTTTACAGGCTTACTGTTGTTTCCGATCACAGTATTTGCAGCGGTAGCTGCAGGGTGCTATTATTAGCTACTGCGGTGATATAATTGTTACTGTAGATCCAGTGACTACGATGATAAAACATATTTAAACCATTGGTAAAATGCTGACCTGTCCAATAAAATATCATCAAGAGGATTCCAGGGTGAGTTTTATTCTTTGCACCCCATCGTTTTGGCATTTATGGGGCCTGCAAATATTGAAGTAAATAATTGGACACACAAAGCTAACACTCAAACACATCTCAGGGGCTAAACAAACAATGGAACTCTGCACATTTGGTGCCGGAGTTCAAATGAGGCTGTAACTGTGGATCATAACAGGGCTTTTCTTGTGTTTTGTGGAAGCACTGTTCTGTCAGCGTGACTAAGCAAGGCTGTCCAAGTCCAACTGACCATGACTGTCTGAGAGAGCTATGAAAACAATCGCTTTTCAAAGCAAGCGGTTTCAGGCAAGGTTGACGTTACACATTCAGACGTTGCTAAATGCTGAAAATGGCATTGTTTTTGCTTCTTTATCATATTGCCAAGCATTTGAAATCTTGCATTTAACATATTGGAAATGGCATTCAGTGTTGAATGCAACATATTTCTAGATGTTCTTATTATATCCTATCAATATTTGCTGCTGCACCAGCAGCCCAGTTTCTTCAAGGATCTCATTAAAGTTTCATTGTATCTCATCTCATCTTACCTTATCATGGAAAATTTAGACATTTATAAAGATTTCATTGATCACTTGGAGGTTTTACATTTTTTAATGTGATAAATGTAGAACATGGGACTTTTGAATGTTTAGCCATGTACAGTATGTAGATTCATTTTTCCATCAATTTTGTATACTTACTTATTCCTAAAGCTTTATCCTGCAACAGTGTGAAAACCAGGAAAACTGATCAGCGGGGGTTGTGCTCAATTTAAAACTCATGTATTTCAGTTTAAATGAGTTTAAACGGAAGTAAACAGAAAACAGTTTGAATTTGAATTGAATGAGCCACTGTATATTTTAGTAGAATGTCTTTTTTTACTTTTATGGGAGTGAACTGTATTATGCTCCACTATTTTGTTACAAATGGACAACAATATAAAAGAAAGTGCAAATCAAGCTTTATTGCAGGTAGAGTTCCCACCTTCAATACTGAAAAATAAGGGACGCCTGCTGCAGCGGAGGCCACACCCCTCAGGGGCCCGGCAACCACAGGCCCGATGGTGTGCCAGTGGTGGTATATCATAACTTTAAACATGTTTTCAGGAAAGTATTAAGATTGATACCAATGGATGTTATAATAAGCTATCTACTATTGAAATCACTGAACAGATGCACTCAGTCTTATTTCTACATTTGATTTGACACAATTTTTATGATTGATCAGTAAATATATATATTTATGTATTTGTTTTTTTCAGTTTTTATTTAGCCTATTGTTAATTCTATAATGTTGAAGGATGCAATTCTATAGATTAGTTAAACATAACACATAGTTCTTTATATTCTTCACATAGGTACTATATTTTGATAATTAAATGTGTAATTAATAGCCCATCTCTCTCTCTTATTTCTTATTACATTAATGCTTATGTGTCTGAATACCTCAACCTTAAAAAACAAATCATACTATAATGTAGGCCTGTGATTCATTCAATTCCGTATTTTAAGGGACAGGTGGCAACCCTAATTGCAGGAAAAGTGCTGGGCAATTAATTGAAAAGTAATTTGAAACCGAAATTCAGAGCCTCTAACTGACTAAGTTATTGCGATTATTTAATCCTATTAATATTTCCCCACTGCGTGTGTTCATGTACTTTCCCTATAAAAACATACTACCTGCCTGAAGTGGGCACTAGTATGCATATGTTGTTTGTGTACGTGCACCCAGTTCTACAATAATTTCGATTTATAAAACAGAACCAGACTTATGGCTATATCAAGCTGACAAAACTTTTTTGGGTAAATTTACATGCCACGGTGAAACTAACCTCACCCTGACACACACACGTTACCGAGAGTTCAGAATTTCAATTTCAATTTATTGATGGATAGCCCCTTGACATGCATCATCTCGTTTTCAAGAGGGTCCAAAAATCTTGCCTAAGGAAACTGCAACTGGACTGGGAGAACTGTTGGTTTTATGCATCTGGCTCCTGGTTGCTAAGTATAGCATCCTGAGCTCCTTTAATAATCCTAGGTCTAGTAAATAAGTATATTCACATACCCATTGAAAAGATTGCTTAATTTTAGTGTCTCCTTAAAACACAAATTAAATTTAAACAGGGACATGATGTACCCTTGGAGGAATATTTGGAGTGCTGTATAATCGTATTTGGGGTGCTGTACATTTGTGCTTTGGGCCTTGGCACTTCCTGCACAGAAACAGTTTACTCAAAGGAGAAGCCAGTCTGGATTCTCCTTGCAGCCCATTAGGAAAAACAGTCTGCTGCTCTTAAAGGGGATGAATGCAGCTGACATAATCTGCCATTACAGAAGCTTATCCCAACCCAACCTGCAAATGATACTGTGTATTTGCTCAGTATTTAAATAAAGTTGTGGGCAATCTAAAAGAACCATATGCTGTCTGTTAAATATTTGAATCGATTTCCTGACAGCTATTTCGGAACCTTTGAAATAGCCGTGGGGAAATGTGTGAATGGATTCTCCTGAATCTCTTCATAAACTTTGTTGAAGAAGATGATAAAAAACACACAAAAGAAGAAAAAAAAAGTTGCTGATAGCGGGAGTCAAACCCACAATCCTTGGATTACAAGTCCTACACTCTAAAGAAACACACCTGCCGACCCCTGTATTCAGCTATGGTTTGCAATTTCCAGATTGTAAGAAAATGATCCCGTTGTCACGGAAAAACAGCATTTGTTATCTTGAGATCATGACAAAAGAATAGTCGTTATCTGTAGATCACGAGATAATTATCTCGTTTTCACGGGAAAATGGAGTAAAAAAAATATTTGAATCGATGGCCGCTTAGGGTTTAAGTAAGGTCACGCTCTGGGCCCATGAACAAAGTTCTTATGAAGAGACTGTTTCACATGCTCACAATAAAGCACGTTGTATATTGCTCTGTGAAGGTATGAAGCTTGTAGAAGTTGCTGTGTTAAAGCAAACCAGTCCTTCTTGCACACTGTCTCTCATACCTACTGATTATTTATGTGGTCCTGGTAAATTTCTTGAGGTTGGCTAAGTGTATAAACAAAGTTCTTATGAAGAGACTGTTTCACATGCTCACAATAAAGCACTTGCTGGACTGTGCGCATCCCGAAGATTGGTCCACATTCATTAACCTATGGACTTTTCATTTCTCCATCATTCCCAAGCAGAAGAAATTCATCTGCTTCTCATTCAGGGGAATCCATTTAACGTTACACATTTCCTGACGGCTATTTTGGAACCTTTGAAATAGCCGTCGTGAAATGTGTGATTGGATTCTCCTGAATCTCTTCATAAACTTTGTTGAAGAGGATGATAAAAAACACACAAAAGAAGAAAAAAAAAGTTGTTGATAGCGGGAGTCAAACCTGCAATCCTTGGATTACAAGTCCTACACTAATTTCTTGGAAATTATCCTAAAGAAACGCACCTGCCGACCCCTGTATTCAGCTATGGTTTGCAATTTCCAGATCGTAAGAAAATGATCCCGTTATCACGGGAAAACAACGTTTGTTATCTTGAGATCACGACAAAACAATGGTCGTTACCTCTAGATCACGAGATAATGGAGTTTACTCCAGTAAAATGGAGTAAAAAAAACGTGAATCGATGGCCGCTTAGGGCTTCAGTAAGGTCACGCTCTGGGCCCATGAACACTATTGTTAATATTCTTCTTAATATGCTTCTCTGCTGCTGTTCTGTATACAGGTATGTTAGTTCAGAATATTCACTGTGTTGTAAAACAGATTTAGTAATTAGCAGACAACAGCAAAAATAAATGCACAAATCATTTGGTGGTAAATTCAGTTATAGCTTATTAATGATAGTTTCACCTCATAAATCATGACAAGTGACAATAGAGACAGAACTGTGTTGTTACAAACTTTGTACATTGCTCTGTGAAGGTATGAAGCTTGTAGAAATTGCTGTGTTAAAGCAAACCAGTCCTTCTTGCACACTGTCTCTCATACCTACTGATTATTTATGTGGTCCTGGTAAATTTGCTGAGCATGGCTAAGTGTATAAATAGCAGTACGGACATCATCAGAGGCTTCAGCTCACAAGGGGGAAAGGGGAGGGGAAAGAGCTCACTACCAGAGCATCAGATCATGAGCAACAGAGAAGATCATCCCTGACTCATCAAGAAAGGAGGGAAACTCTGATCCCTCACACAATCGTAGTGTGCATAGTGGAGGCTCATAGATAACTCTGCTAACCTCTGTGGCCACGTGCACAGCTTTGTGTTGTGTTGTGATGACATGACTAAGTACATTATTCATTTACCATCTTCGCCTTTTCACTGACTTATATATGTGGGACATGGTTTAGGATAGCACAGACTTGTAAATGTAACTGTTTGTTTTTTATTAAAAATAGCTGCATAACCACAGCAATTATTAGAGCGTATATTATTTGATGTGATTCTCTCAGGCAACTTGTATTATTGCTCAGTCTCACCATGGTCACTGTCTGCACCACGACTAGATTTCTTTTCCAACAAAGCAGTCACAAAATCCTAGTCATGGTAAATGTTATTGTGAAACATCAGCACAATTTTTTCCTCATCATTTTACACCTCCACCACCGCCATTATTTCTGTGTACTCGTGTGCTCCAGCTCTCTGCAGTGCAACCCATAGTACAGGCCTCTACTTTGCCTTGGGTTGTTGCCTTTGTCTGGAGCTCTCTCATCTCTGGAGGTCACATTGCCCGCCCTGGAGGTACTGGTAATGGTCAGTGTGCCAACTGTGCGGGCAATCTAAAAGAACCATATGCTGTCTGTTAAATCACACTCGGTGGAGGCAGCAGTGTGACACGGCTGTTTGGTATCTGATGAAAATGACAACATGCTTAACATGCGCAACAGAGGCAAACGCTGCAGCCAAGCCATCAGTTAAGCTTGCAGTGTATTGGGGCTGGTATTTCTCACATCCTTTCCTTTCTCACCATGTCACTTCATGTTTTGTATTCCACACTGATCACTTCAAGAAAGGGGGATTCAACAGGCGGAATAACTAGCCCTGACTCAGACTCCATAGGCTAGCCTCTTGCCACTATTTGCAATTCATCCAACTTAAGTTCACTTGAGATCAAATATGTGTTTTGTTATTTGTTTTTTATTGGAGGTTTTATAATAGCAATGTGGGTCCCGGCCTCAAAGTGCTTATTTTAGCCTTGTGGCAAGTCAGGCAGAGTAATGTGAATGTGTTTTGTGCCTAACATTTTAACACACGGTTTAGAGACGGCTATAGAGAGGCCCTGTAGCAGCTTCATTTTCACTCTTCATTAAGAATTCTAGAGAGTGTTTTGACTGAGAGGTGATAATGTTTCTATGGACATCGCTTGCCTCTAGTCACACACCAAAAACTATGGTGTAGGCTACTGCAAAATACAGGCAATAGCATGTTTCAGTTTTCAGTATGAAACTGTTTTAGTTTCTGTTGAATGCCCATCTGCAAAAATACTGCAGAGTCAGTGAAAAAATGTCTTTAGAAACATCCTTTTTGTCACTACGTGGAGACATAATCCAAGCTTACAGTTATCCAAAGGCCTTCCTTACCCTGTGTACTAGAGCTCTGAAGTCCCTAAAACACTGAACAAATAACTGTTTGTCCTTGAGGATGGCTGCAAATGAGAAGGCAGGGTTGCTACACTGGGCTTAAAATAACAGGAAAGAGCAAGCCATCAACCAGACAGCTGCAGTATAAGTAATTGAATTAAACGACTAATACTTTAAGTCCTAAAATAATATCAAAGCTTTATCTATATATATATATATATATATATATATATATATATGTATGTATGTATTCTAAAATAGTGTATTGCGCACTTTTAATTTAAATGTACTGCTATATACACAAAAGTGCAATAACGTGATTTGCAAACACTTTAAACAAAGAAGGTGCTTTTTACCAGCAGTATTCCCTTTTCACAGTAGCAATACAATATTTCTTGTAAATCTCAACTTAAATATTAATTTAATCAAATCAAATATAAAACCAAAGCTATTTGCCACTGTCAGGGCATTACCTTTTATAGCTTGTTAAAACAAGTTAGAGTCCAGACCATAAGACCATAACAGGCACCTTCTGAGCAACAGGTTAACATATAGCCTATAAATCTGATTTCTTGTGTATCAGAAGAAACATTTTTCTTTTATCAGCATAAACAGTCTATGTTCAGTAGCAAGTGTCCCTGTTTGAGTGAGGTGAAATGCTTGCCTCACGCACACACGCCCACCGCGCAGCGAAGTTGAATTGTCTTGAACTTTTTGTACGCGACGTGCAGCACAGATCATTGGAAGAGAGACTGATCCTCGCTGTTTGTGAGTTTCCAGAATCTATTACAGTTTTACTAAATAGGACATCAACAGGAAGGAATTTGCATGGCAGAGCATCTCCACAAAACTAGATGAAGGCCTATCAGGTAAAGTTATGAAGCCTATAATTTTAAGTTAAATAGGCTACAGCTGTATAGCGCACGGAAGCCGTTCCCATGGTTACTATCCATAGAGCACCTGCCGTTTACTCGCGGAGCACTTGTCTGGTATATGGTGTATGATCACCGGAGCAAAGAGCAACCCCGCGGGGCCAAGCGACTATGTTGTGATTTTAAGAACGTTCCTAAGATCGACATCTTAGCTATCCACTTCGCTGTGACATTTGATTGCTTGTCTAGTCTGCTAAAGCCTCCCTCCACTGCTTGTTTGGGTGGGTGATTTTCTGGCTGATCAACAACCGCCCCCTCCTGTGACCCATGGTTTGACTGTGTATTCAAAATAATAATGAGAAAAACTGCGTTAACGTGCGATAAAATAATTTATACATTAACGTGATAATAACATGTGCCCATATATACATACATATATATATATATATATATATATATATATATACACATATACATATATATACACACACATATATATATATACATATATACATATATACACATATACATATATAAATGGGCATGTATATAATACATATAATAGAATATAATTCAATTGACAAATTAAATTGGCAACTATTGTGATAATGTATCA
Organism: Micropterus dolomieu; assembly: GCF_021292245.1. NCBI lineage: Eukaryota > Metazoa > Chordata > Actinopteri > Centrarchiformes > Centrarchidae > Micropterus > Micropterus dolomieu. The sequence goes on along the minus strand of NC_060166.1, from coordinate 27,441,650 downwards.
TATTTCCAAGCAAAAATATCAAATATGTCTTCCTGCTTCTCAAATGTGAGGATTAGATTTTTTTCTTTGTCATACATGATAATAAACTGAATATTGTTGAAGTTTGAACAGATGGTCAGATAAAACAAGTAATATGAACATTTCATCCTAGGCTCTGGGAGATATATTGGGCATTTTAATAATCAAGACAATACCAGGCAGATTAATTAGTCAGATTTATTAGTCATTAGTTGCAGACCTATATTTTAAGAACTATACCAGTTTTATACCAGCTTTAAAAGCTGCAGGTCCTGTGTTTCAGTAATCTTATAGCATTAGTACAAATGAAGACATGGCTGGAGGAGGAATATGAGCCTAATAACATTTGATCTTTGAAGGGTGTTTTTAAGCAAAACTGCTTTTGCTTTTGAGCATACAGCATTCCCCCTCTCTGCTGCAAATCACACATCCCACTACTAGTGTTTTTAATTAGAAAAGCAACGACAATAACTAAAATGTTGATTAGAAAATCCTCTCACGAGCCAAGTCGCTGTGTCACTGAATGGAAGTCTATGTACGTGTGGTGTATGTGATGTGTCTGCGTGGGAGTTTGATGAATAGATGAAGGGGCAGTTAGCATGCAGTCACAATATGCATGATTACAGCTAAAGCAGCATGAATAGCTCTGCAGATATTAAGGGAGTGTGTGTGCAGTATGTTAAAATCAATTCCTTAGTGTTGGATGCTTCAGGGACATGAAGATAGGATGGACATCTCGGTGAAGTGTGACATGCGTGAAATTGTACATCTCACATCACTGTCTTAGGTCAGTCAGAAAGCTGGCTGTTTGACGTTACGTAATGGCATTTTGGAAGTAAAGGGTTTAAGTTGCAGTCAAAAGACATGACAAAAAACCCACACTGGATGATATGTCACTGATTCCTAGGAAGATTTATGTTAAGATATCACCTACATGTTAAGGGAGGACTTATAGGAAGGGAGTGTGTTGCAAACGTGACACTAGAGAAGAAGAAGAGAGTTTCTTTTGGATGTAATGAATGGCTATGAACAACCGTTGAAGGTTGCTCTCAATGTCAGGATCTTTTGTGGAGGCCTTCTGTGTTTGCACTCAGTAGAAGTGAGAACTTGGGTTGGTAAATATGTCTTGCTTGGACAAACATCCTGGGTTGCTTTGGCTGGTGCTGATAAAAAAGGACTGCTGAGATCCTAATCAAGATTGTTGCTTTGGCAATTAAATCTGACAGAGGAGAATCAGAGCTATTCTTCTTGTCCTGAAAAAGGAAAAAAAAAATTGGAAAGTGGTCCCTTTGTGCTTCACCTTGCTCCATGTGCGCCTTTAGTTGTGCATTTGGGAGAGAGAGACGAAATTGTGGCTCCCTTGAATTGTTTTAGCCTATGTATAGTACATTACATCACTTTAAATGAGTTCCAAGAAATGTGTTTGTGTACTACACCTAACCTGTTTTGTTTGGTTCACCCTAGTCCTGCAGAATTAAGTTTTGTGCATATGAGATTGATTGATTGATTGCCACTTAAACTTAGATGTCCTTTTTTATGCCTTTCCATAACCAAATACATACAAGTAAAAGTGTAAGGAAGTATGAACTGCAGTTGAAAGCAGTCTGACTAACTAGTTTAGTTCACAGCGTAGTGGAGAAGATACCAAGGAGCATATCATTACCTAACTAGTTTACATAAGTTTGTGGGGTTACATGTTAAAATGACTAAAGCATCCACTGTGCAGTAGGTTACTTTCCACTGCGTAGAAGCTGGCTCTGGAGGCTATCAGAATTTAGACTAACATTAGCAGCTCTGTCCTGCTCTTTATTGGATTTGGTGAAGTTTACACTTCTGCAACACCAGCCAGTATTACCCAAGATAGCTTTACATTTGCCAAACCGTACTGTGCAGTTTTAGGCACGCGTGGAAATAAATATAATCTATTAACATGTCTATCAATTAACAAAATACAAAGTAAGTGAACTGAAGAATAAATTAAATCAGTATTTGGTGTGACCACCCTCTGTCTTCAAAATAGCATCAATTCTTCTAGGACACTTGCAAGAGATCAAGGATTTTGGGAAGGCACACAGGGGTTTCAGGTCAGCCAAGGAAGCTTACCGCAGCAGATGAAGGACAGATCATGCTTGCTTCACTTTGCAATCGGAAGATGTCTAGCTGTGCTATCAGCTCAGAAATGGCAGAAAACAGTGGGACCCTGGTACACCCATCTACTGCCTGGAGAAGTCTGGTCAGAAGTGGCATTCATGGAAAACTTAAAACCTAAAAGCCATACCTCCAACATGGAAACAAAGCCATGTGACACATCTATGCTCAGAAACTGGCAGCAGGTGCTTTGGACTGATGAGTCAAAATTTGAAATATCTGGCTGTAGCAGAAGGCAGTTTGTTCATGGAAAGGCTGGAGAGTGTTTGCAGGCAACAGTGAAGCATGGTGGAGGTTCCTTGCAAGTTTGGGGCTGCATTTCTGCAAACAGAGTTGGGGATTTGGTCAGAATTGATAGTCTTCTCATTGCTGAGAGCTACAGGCAGACACATCATCATGCAATACCATCAGGGAGGCATCTTATTGGCCCCAAATTTAATCTGCAGCATGACGACGACCCCAACCATGAAGTGAAAGTCATCAAGAACTATCTTCAGAATCAGAATCAGGTTTTATTGCCATGTATGTGTACACATACGAGGAATTTGACTCTGGATTGTACATTGCTCACGATGTAATAAATAAGTGTAAGTATTTGGTGCAGGAGTTATGACTAGAGGTAGGTGGATTTGGTATACAGTATCTACAATATGACAATATAACAGTATGAACAGTACTGAAATAGAGAATGGTGAATAAATAATAAGTGTTAGCCAGTAAACAGGTGGCTGATTAGAGGCAGAGTTACTGGGTTATTGCACAAGAATTGTTCCTGACACCGTAAGTCAGAAATCAGCTGTTCATCAGAGTGATGGCTTGTGGGAAGAAACTGTTCCTAACTCTGTTGGTTTTGGTGTACTGTGGTCTGTAGCACCTACCAGAGGGGAGAAGCTGGAACAGATTGTGTCCGGGGTGAGATGGATCTGCAGTGATGTTTCCTGCCCGTTTCCTGACTCTGGAAATGTATAAGTCCTGAATGGAGGGCAGGTTGGCACTGATGATCTTTTCTGCAGACCTGACTGTTCGTTATAGTCTGCTCCTGTCATTTTGGTGGTAGATGCAAACCAGACAGTGATGGACGTGCAGAGGACAGACTGGATGATAGCTGTGTAAAAGTGGATCAGCAGATCCTTAGGCAGGTTGAGCTTCCTGAGCTGGCGCAGGAAGTACATCCTCTGCTGGGCCTTCTTGATGATGGTGTCCATGTTGGGCTCCCACTTCAGGTCCTGGGAAATAGTGGATCCCAGAAACCTGAAGGATTCCACAGCAGACACAGGGCTGTTGAGTATGGTGATGGGGGGCAGAGTGGGGGGGCACCTCCTGAAGTCCACAGTCATCTCCACAGTTTTGAGCGTGTTAAGCTCCACGTTGTTCTGACTGCACCAGAGAGTCAGCTGATCAACCTCCCATCTGTAGGCCAACTCATCACCGTCCCGGATGAGGCCGATGACCGTTGTGTTGTCAGCAAACTTCAGGAGTTTGACAGATGGGTCTCTTGAGGTGCAGTCGTTGGTGTAGAGGGAGAAGAGCAGTGGGGAGAGCACACACCCCTGGGGGGCGCCAGTGCTAACAGTCCGAGTGATCGATGTGCTGTTCCTCAGCCTCACCTGCTGACTCCTGTCAGTCAGGAAATTTGTGATCCACTGACAGGTGGAGGCTGGCACAGTGAGCTGGGTGAGTTTGGTGCTGAGGATGTTCGGGATGATGGTGTTGAACTCCAAGCTGAAGTCCACGAACAGGATCCTTGCATATCTCCCTGGAGAGTCGAGGTGTTGCAAGATGTAATGCAGTCCCAAGTTGACTGCATCATCCACGGACCTGTTAGCCCTGTAGGCAAACTGCAGGGGGTCCAGCAAGGGGCCTGTAATGTCCTTCAGGTGGGCCAACACCAGTCTTTCAAAGGACTTCATGACTACAGATGTCAGGGCGGCAGGCCTGTAGTCATTTAGTCCAGAGATGGAGGGTTTTTTGGGGACCAGGATGATTGTGGAGCATTTGAAACAGGAGGGAACTTCAGCTTGAAGAAGAACAAGGAGTCCTGAAAGTGATGGTATGGCCCGGTCAGAGCCTTGATCTCAACATCATAGAGTCTGTCTGGTATTACATGATAAATTAATTGATAAATTAAATCTATTAACATGTCTATTTTTGAAAGCATTCTTTGTACTTGCGTCCATGACCCACAAAATAAAGGTCAAGTGCCGTTTTTATCAAGGAGGGGTTAGCTAGTTGCCTTAAATTACATTTGATGGGTTAGATTTCTGTTTATGCCCCCCAATGTGGAATAAAAAATATTTTATTTGTTTTACCAGAAAATAAACAAGAGAAATTATACATTACCGATACTCATAAAGGATTATTTTAACCTTTATTTGGAATATGTCAAGAGATAGCTCGAAATTTAACATAGGGAAACATGATAAGAACGTGAAAAGTTCTTTTAAAAAACTGGATAAAATACAACAATGTAGCAGTAATGTAGCTGTAAAACCTGTTTAAACACATTGGCCTTTTAGTTTGAAGGTGGTAAATATCAATGTTCATCTGCAGTGCAAAACATTGGTTTGCAAGTTTGACATAGAGCTTCAGAATCAGTGCAGCTCTTGAACTATGTGAACTATAATGAACTATAAAGGTGGGGCTAACTAAAGGTAAAGAGCTGTGGTGGGTTGTCTGTTACCACCCATATAGGCTGTTGTAGTTTTGGACTGCATGTAAGTAAAGTGTATGTTAATATGCCCAACCCCATTGACATGTATTTAAGAATATTCTTATAGTCACATTATGTTTCTCTGTCACTCCATTAAATGTATTAGCTTTATTAAACTTTATGATACAAGCATAAGATAAATGTATGGTACTTTATGGTAAACGCATAGGATTCTTTTCAGTGACAAACTAACAATATAGTATGTAATGACACAATGTGTACAATATATACATATTATATGTTTATATTCAGCAGTCAGTGTTCATTGAATTCATTCTTTGCTTTTAATAGCTGTAATGAAAAGAAAAAGTGAAAAAAAAACTAACTACAGGGTAATGCAAGTTTTCCCGTGTACAATCCGAGGCAGATTATTATACAGGCTAAAGACAAATATTAGCTATGCATATAAAGCAGGAAATCGTCTTTACAGAAGGAGGTAGGTAAAATTATATTTCTGCTTGAATTTCATTTGGCAGAGAGGCTCTGGGCAGAAGATGATTGTTCCACTGCTACAGAAATATCAAATCATTTGTATTGAGCCTGGGATAAAATCAAATATTGAACTATAAATTGAACCTTTTTATGATTCTGACACTATTACAACTGGTGCCATACGGCCTCCAATGTTATTTGTGCTTGCACATTAAGGTGTGACCATTTATTTCTCTCTGCAGACTGCTTTGAAGTGAACCCTTTGTGGAGCATCCGAAACGACACAATATTCTGGTGAGTTCCCAAATTGAAATTAAAACCCTCTTCACATTTACATAATATACTACCACACATAACCCATCCAAACTGTGAACACGACCAGAAAGTGATGGGGCAAAGGGATAGAAGGGAAAGGCTTCGAAAAAATGATGTTTCCTTCCTGTGGCTCTAGCGATCACTCAGTTTTTACTCCACAGGGTCAGTATGTTTGACTCACCATGCATACATATTCTCACTATATTAAACACAAAGGCAAACCCTACAGTTTTTCTTGTTATTTTCCTCCTCTCTCTGTCACATACAGATTCAACCACATGTTCACATACAGAGAGAGAGGGAGTGAGAGCAAGCTTCTGAAGAGTGACACTGTTAGCTCTCCTCTCACATAGGCAGGGTTGGGCTGGCGCCATGGCTGTTTGCCTCATAGCCTGCGCAATGGGAGTCGGCTCCATTATCAGAGCTACTGCTTCGCCACCCTGCAGCAAACCCAGCATCCTCTGCTCCTGCAGATTTAATTTCTTATCTCAATAGGGAAAACAGGCCCTCTGATGAACAGCAGAAAACACCCTGGCTGCGGTGAACATGCATTGAGAATATATACAATATGATGGTTTGATAACTTATAACCAGGCATAGCATTGATATTCCTCATAGGAATTTGTGGTTGGTCATAGATATTTGCTTTGTACTATGAATAATGATTCATAGAAGGGGAGCTCTCGTCACCATTAATCAGGAACTCTAGTTTATAAACGTCTATAATGTGCTGCTGCTGTTGTGAGCTTCACATTCTAGGACAAACTGACTTGCCTCTATGTTTGCAGATAAAAGCAACTCGTCAGCTGCTGTATTCTTACATGACATAAACTCGGCATGAACCGGTGTCACATGCATGCTCCTTTTGTTAACATTCTTACGATAGCACATTATCACTTCTCGGAGAATAGAGTAGCTGGATATTTGTACATGTTTTCATAAAGCCCTCATGCAAAAAAAAAAATCCAAGCCTTGTACTGTCATGTTTTTTTTCTTCTGACAATCTGCAAAATTTCTTTTCTGCTGCATTTGGTAAGAAGTCAAAGTCTGTGATGGAGCCGAAAGATCTGACTTGCTGTGGCTTTTCCAGCCCTTTAAAAACAGCTTCATCAATGTCATGAAAAACCTCCGCAGTAGTAATTGTGTGTCAACTTTCCCAGGCTCTAAAACTAAAGTTATTATGTGAGCCCAAGTTGTGTTAGTTGATATACCTTGGCGAAATTAGTTTTCTTCTGTTTTACAGTAATCACCTGATAAGGCTTCACTTACTGATCGTATCTGTGGTCTAATGCATCAAGAGTAATTTATTACAATCATTAAAGTTTCAAGATCTCTCCTTGTAAGAATTTACAGTTCCTTGAAGGACCTTCCTTTAACACCCTTTTCTGTAAAGAACTTTAAGCACAAACATTTTTTTAAATTTTAATTATAATGGAATTTAATATAATAAACTACAGAATGCACACTTGATAATGCAACATAACATGTATGTGTACTTGTGCAGGAGTACTAAAAACTTTAACAGAAATCACACTGCACAGATAACATATAAAAGGATGTATGAGAGACATCAACATGTGCCAGGATTAGCCATTAAACGTTGCAGTTATTGAACCTGATCGTTTTCAGGTGGCTGGGGTTTACATAATGTGGCGCCATGAGAGGACATTGATTTTTCTTGCTTTGAACTAGCAGTCCTGCAAGATTCTTTTCTGCACAAGGGTACTGCCTGGCTTCAGCAGCTAATTTGGCAATTGGGTAGGAATAGAGAGTTAATAATCCATAGTATGAGCAATAACAAAAGTTTTGAAGGCAATTGCAAAGACTGCCCAGAACAAGGTGCAACACAGGGCTAATACAGAATCATAACTCTCTATAGTGGTTCATGCATTTGCTATTGGATTTATTTCTACTTGGTAGTGCAAATGTGTCTGTTTAAGGAGTAATTTTTAATAAGAAACGAACATCATGACACTTTGCTACCAAGATACATCACAGCTCTTTGAATACTGTATGTTAAGGTTCAAAAAGGACTAAGCAATAATGCAAAGAGACCTTTGGATGATAGCGATAGTGTAGGAACACTTGATTAGATTTAGATTTAGATTTAAAACATTTAAAAGACAATTTGTTATGTTTCCTCTGTTTATGTGGAGAGAACAGAGTCGTCAAAGATGCAATCATAATTGTGTTGACATGCATTTTGATTAGACTCCTTCCTGCTCAAACGAATGCATTTCATTTGTTTTCTTTTTTACAGAATAGTTTACAGAACAGAAAGTTATCAGAGTTGCCAATTCAGTAGGCAGAACAATTCAAGTTTATCTGTGTGACCCTGATTCTGTTTTAAACTGCTCACTTAACAGCCACAATATGAACGCAGTAAACAGAAAGTTAAAATGCATTTGATGGAAATTTGCAGTAAATTAAGAAAATATATATAAACAAATAAATACAGGATTTAATTAGTGCTGATACTTTGGGATACTGTTAAAAAGCTTATTTAACAGTTTTCCTTCCCTTAAGTTTGACAAAGGCTTCATAAGCATTACTTCAGGTTATAAAACTACCCAGTGCTTTCTATATAGAATAAAATAAATACCATAATGCTTAATAATAATTAACCAGCCCAAAGCACGGTATTTTATAAATGATTGATTATAAGCAGCAATGCAGAGGATTCGTTTTTGTATGTATGCGTGAAGCAGAGAGAGACACTTTCACATTTATTACTTTTTATTAAACTGTGAAAGATTTCATTCCCCACAGTCTTTTGCAGCTGACTCACAAGTTCTAAAGTGAATTATGTTTTTCTCGTGTTATCTTATATCTTGTGAAACTGCAGAGCTCTTAGATTAACCATTTTCCTCCATGAGAGCACATCCAGCATGCTGAAAATATCAGTACACCAAAGTATAGATTTTTGACTCATTTTGAAATTAGACTCTCTTCATGCAAATAGCTGTTTTGATCTCTTTTGTTGGCATATGCTGCTTTTCTCAGAGCACTATAATTAAACAGGAGGAGGCCGCAACCCTTCCTTATTCTGTGTCAGTTTGAGAAATGGCTGTTGCAAAACACACTGTGTCAAAGCAATACAAGTTGAACAACAGCTAGATTTCACACACAATGAAATCCATTTTTAGGAGTGTATCTGAGGATTTGTGAATTAATCTTCATTTCTGCAGCGGTATAGATGTCTGAAAATGCACCAAAAATCAGTTTGTGGAAGTTTTGCTCAACAGCATTACATCATATTTTGTATTTATCACAGGCATATATCATATACAACTGCCTGAAAATCAAAACTAATGAGGACACGTTACTTTTTACTCTACAGCTGAAAAATGTATTGAACTGCTTTGATCCCTTCTGCTGGTAATGGTTTAAGTCGCGACACTCCCAATTACAGATAAACACATTGGAAAATGGGGGTTAATAGTCCATGTTAAGTTCAATTTAACAGTTAAAGCACCTTCAGCTTCTTTCAATTGTTTCCCAGTGATAAATAATCTTACTGAATTACAGAAAAAATACTATATCTTTTATTTACTCTCCATGTGTCACCACCCAGGTTTACACCCACAGCACATCCCCTGATCTGACAACATCCTCAGGCTAACCTTCATATATCATCATTAAAGAGCACGGACTCAGACACTTTGTCAGAGTTTGCAGTCCAGTGGAAAGGTACAAAGGGGGCAGAAAATAGATCTCTTTGATGAAGAACAGATTATGATGGAGAGGTAAGCAAACTTACCTCTCATTCACTGCCCACATGTGCAGTGCAGCAAGACTTGCCATCTCGCACAGCAGCAAATTGCTGTCTGATCCCAAAGACAAGATGCAAATAGGATGTAATCCTCTTGGATCTTTGTTACAAGATACAGTGAAATGTAAATGGCTCTTCTCAGTTTTAAATTCAAATAAAAAGATGTCTGTTTCAATGAAAGATCAAATAAATATGCTAATATGTTATCACTTCATTATATGTGCATATCTGTATTATTTGTAGTATCACTGTATACAGTAATTATAGGCTACCCACATACATTTACATTCCAAAGACGAGCTTTCTTTAGCAGCCTTGTGTGTCTGTATTATCAGAGGATCAGCAGCCTCTTTCAAAGTTCTATCGTTGTAATGTGACGTGAAAATCTAACATAAAAATTCCCACTGAGTTCCGTGACTTGAGAGCTCTCCCCCACTGATTCAGTTTCAACTGCTGTCTATATTTCTGCAATTTTATTTGGCCTGCCCCTGAGGGATGTGTTTCCAAAATTAGAAACCTAACTGACAACTCGTTAGTTCTCAGGTGAGATAACATGGGGTGGCTTACAGACAAGGGTTTTATTGTGATAAACGTAAGCTTGTTAGAAAAAGAGATTGATAAAATGGAATATTCAGGTTTCTGTGACTGCTGAGAGAGTTTGGAAATGTCATTCGAAACATTGAGATTTGAACATTTACAGTGAAAAATTTCTAATAGCAAAGCTACTAAGCTAATATCTGTATCTGTTTATTTAATAAAAACATGTGTTTGTATGTATATATATTTAAATATTGAGATTTATACTGGGGGCGGCATGGTGATGCAGTGGTTAGCACTGTCGCCTCACAGCAAGAAGGTCGTGGGTTCAAGCCCCGGCCTTTCTGTGTGGAGTTTGCATGTTCTCCCCGTGTCTGTGTGAGTTCTCTCCTGGTGTTCCGGCTTCCTCCCACCATCCAAAGACATGCGGCCTGGGCTGATTGGTGACCCTAAATTGTCCTTAGGTGTGAGCATGAGTGGTTGTTTGTCTATGTGTGGCCCTGCGATGGACTGGCGACCTGTCCAGGGTGTACCCTGCCTTTCGCCCAATGTCAGCTGGGATTGGCTCCAGACCCCTGTACGCAGGATAAGCGGTTGGATGGATGGATTCATACTGGCTCAGCCAACACTAGAAATGAATGTCTACTTGCAACCCCTGTTTGTATACAGTTGTATATACTGTATATATATAGCTACTCTGTCCAACAAGGACAGCTAGTAATTTGAGCTTGCAGCCAGTGAGTTTTAATCAGAGTTAAAATCAGAACCGCAGAGAAATATAATAGGCTATGTTGCCATACACAGAGGAAGGTGTGGCAACAGAAAAAAAGTTGCTGCTTACATACAGTAAAAAGCATTTACATTTTTGTTTTCCTTTCTTATATACTTTACATTGTAACTAACCTTTTCTTGTAGCATGTTGGAGCCAGTGCAGAAGACATAATAAATGTGCTGGATGTGTTTCAGTAAGAAAAGGCAAACAGCTTCTCAGTATGATGCCTTACAAAAGTGCCATGTTTAACGGTTCACGCTGCGAGTTTCTCTGGAGAATTCTGTCAGCGAGACCTGGCATCTCTGGAGACAGACATAGTGGGACGTCCGAGGCTGCAGGAAGATGAGAGTTGCCAGATTAAGAGCATGCTGAAATACTTTCTGCTCTCTGATCCAAACACCCACAACTGCTTTTTTTATTAAAAATTATTATTATTTTGTAAACTCCTCAAGAAGCACATACAGCTGCATTAATTACAACTGCATGGCAGCAGTTTGATAGATCAAATAAAATGAATCTAATGCGGATGAAAATGTGGAGTACAAACATGACAGAGTGAGACAAAGCATAACAGAAATTCGTAACAGACATCATGTTCCCTTTGTTTGAAGTAAACCTCCCTGATTGTGCAGCACAACAAGAAGAGCTATAAATTATTCACATACTCCCCGATGGCCGCCCATTTACAGCCGCTCACTTGCTTCTGACTGGACGTATTCTTCTGTCATATTCCTCAGTGATCTGCCTGTTTTAAAATGGAAGCAAAATACATGTGACCTCTTAGTGGGACTTTGCCTTCACTCTAATGCTTAATTTATTCATTACCCTCCGCCTCTTTTGGGTGCGCGCTGCAAAGCTCGTAATCGTAAATACTGTTGAATATCAAAATGAATGTGAAGGGGAAGGAACACAGAGGATTATTACAACTATATGTAAATAACAAGGTGAAATATGGCTCCTTCCTCATCAGTGTGTGAGCATAACAAAGAAAGGGGTAAGAGAGGAATAATAGAATGCAGTGGTCATAGATAATAACACCATTTGCTGTATTGTAGTCCATGAAGGACATCTCTCTCCAGATGGCACAGCATGTCATTTTTCTACTCTGCTGTTCCTTCATTCATGCTGATGTGGGGTTTGTTGTAGCAACTGCCAGACAAAAGGGAAGAGGGTTGAGTGCCCTCTCTGTGAAGACTTTCCTAGGGTTTTAACGCTCACATCTCCACGATAGCTGTCTGTACTGTTTGAGGGCTCAGTTGATTTTTGCAGATGTATGGTCAAGACATTGGAAAGTAGCCTACAACAATAAATTCTTGCAGGATATTAGTCTTCACTGTCTCTGCAGATAGTGAAACTTTCTCTTAAGATTTATTAGATTAAAGTATTTGCCATTTATGTGCTGGACTTAGTCTTTACATGCGCAGATGATTCAGGCAAACAATGTATGCATGTAATCCAGCCAGACTGTACTTCCAGGGACAATGACAGCATCAGTCGTTTTATTGAGTGACCCAAAATGACATCTGTTTACATTCAAGTGACAACACCTGCTAGCATAGTAATTATGATGAGAGCAGTTTGCAGTGTTTTAAGCTAAGCTACAACAACATGACAGCATTGACTTGGAATGAAGTTCGTTCAGTACAAAAAAATAGCTTATATTTGGTAAACCACTATGATCAATAAAACTGTCAGTCAAACAGATAGGCAGGCAAAATTGTCCAATTCAATTGTTTATTAAACAATAAGCTGTGCTCTCTGCTCTCACTGTTCCAAAACCAATTTGGTAACTAAAACAAACAAACAAACAAACAAAAAATCCATGGCGACACCCTCTGGATCACTTCCTCTCCGTTCTCACCCCCTGCCATCTTTCCATCAAGTAAATTCAATCTCCCTGCAGCAAAGTTGCAGGCATCAGCCCAAGGATTGGTACGTGTTGTCACCATCATACAGAAGTGCTTCTGTCTGCCTCACATACAGGTCCGTGTATGGTGGTGGCGTCACTTAAGCTGATGATACACGGAGCAACTTTTAGAACAATTGTGCTGGGCAATGTTGCTGTCAATGGTAATGAGTAAAGATTACTACCGTAATAATCCCCCCTCCCCGTTTAAAACATAGTCGGATTTGCCACCAGCAACATTGCCCAGCAACACTGCTCAAAAATTTGCCCCGTGTATCATCAGCTTTACTGATCCTTAGCGGTTATTTCAGACTTGAGCTTCAGAAATGCTTAGGAAAACGTAGCTTGTGCGGACGCTACTTCAGTAAGACCAGTAAAACTAGTAACAGCGCTACTTGTCCAAAACTGGTAATTTGTAACATAACGTGACAAATTACGTTACTGATCACTCTTTTGTGATCAGTAACGGTAACACATCAGCTGAATTAACTTACAGCTAATGCAAACAGAACATCTTACTGCTACTGCTTCACATAAAAGCACTTGGCTAGTGGAATATGGGGTGACTTTTATTGGGAAGAAGCCACAGGAAACACTTGTCTAATGCGACCAAAAATTGTAAATTTAAGCATTTTGTATCAGCGGATCAGTTATAAAATATTGCAGAGAGTGATGGAACCAGAATTTAACCAATCCCACAATAATTTGCTGTAATGTAGAAAACTACTTGCACAGCAGGATTAAATCAGATCGCAGTTGTTCATAGCCTAATGGAGAAAATGGCCAATTCTTGACGGACTTCTTTATTAAAACAATGTGAGTTTGTTTGGGTGAACTGTAAGATTGCTCTACAGTTGTATAAATTAACCAGGAGTGAAATGTTAGAGATTATAACTTTATCTTAAAAATGTTGCACAGTGCATGATATAAATGATAAAAAATCTTTTTAAAACGCAGTGCATCCGCTGAGACGAACTTCTTTTGAATACAAAATTGTCTTCATTTAAATTCACCCATTTTTATCAGAATTGATAATTGATTAAATTATAGCAAATCAGTAAGAGACTCAACAATATTATTTCTGTGGAAACTAAATCCCCCTCCTACTATAAACATGATGTGTCGCAGTATAAGTCATTTAGTCATTCATGTATTCTGCACTTGACGGTTACAGCCTCTAAGTGTATATACCGTTCAAAGGCAGACTGCAGGCTGGGGAATAGTTTTTTAATTTCGGTTGTCGATTTAATCGTTCTCTGAGTGCATGCAGTCATCAAGGGCCTTACAGACACAAATCAAGGTCAAGTCCACTCACTTTAAACAGAGACGCAGCCCAAATAAATGGATCAATAATTCCTCTTATTAGTTTCCCACTTTGGATATGTCTGACTGTGAAATTCTTTCTCCTGACTCCAAAATGAGAAATGGCCATCTCTTTGTGTGATGACTTGAGCAGGATAATATTGTCTCATAGTTGATATTGCACCATTTTAAAGCACTGTGTATTGAAGTTGAAATGACCTCAAGTCTATATATCACTTAACATTGTCTTTCCTAACTAAAAATTTGTCAACAAAACTTGTCATAACAAGGTTATGATTGGAATTTCTTTGTCTTAGTCATTGATCATTAGTCATGCACTGTTGCCCATATTCAGATATGCATGTCGTTGAGAAGCAAGCTGTTTACAGAGCAGAAGAAGGTCTCAGCATCAGGGTGACACTGATTAAATTCCCCGCCTGTGCTTGTTCCCCTGTGTACTCTCCTTTTGGTAAATGAATTGGAGTGAACTGACCTTTCATCAGATATGCACAGCAAACTTGAGTGTTTAAGCTTCAAGAACCAGACAGGTTAACTTCATTTAATCAAGTGAAAACCATTACAGCAGGTAACATGTACGAGATGCTTCACTGCACCATCCACATATTTTACTCATCATCACTCTGAGGCATTACTTTCTGACTTTTTCCCAGTGGACGGGGCTGATCACTGGGCTCTGTCTCACAGTCACACACTGGGCTGAAATACTATTTGTGGACTTCTCTGCTAGCCTGGCATTATACAGTGGCTTCAAGAGGGCTAAGGTTTTCAAAATGTTTGAAAACAATGAATAAATTATTCATATAAGCCACACCCAGAATGCTGCATATACATTTACGAACAATACTACAAAAAAAGTCCAAAAAATAAAGAATAAAGATAAAATATTTTTTAATCAGATTTTCAAACTATCATTGTCAACATCACTGACAAGAACATGTACCATAAATACACGAAAATAAAAGTAAATACTATATAATCTTGTCTTGAGACAAAGTTAGCAAACTCAAAACTATTCCACTTTTTGATCATCTACAGCAGAATATTTCAGGGTTTTATTGAGCACTTCATGGAAAATTGACACTCTTAAATCATCATAGCAAGTGCAGCACAATAGAAAATGGGACTCACTTTCCACTTCACCCAAATTACACAGACAGCTTACACAATCACTTTCCCCCCTGAATATTTTTGAATCTGCCAACTTCAATGACCAGAGGAAGAATACAGGCTCTCAGCTGTGCAAGTTTGGCTTCTATAAGTGAGATGTAATATGTCTAATATATTTAGGTTTTAACATTTTAACATACTTTTTCTTTAAACTTGAAAAACGCTACAACTTAAGTAAGGCTTTAAAATAGTATTCAGTCATCAAGTCATGGTGATACATATAATGCACTTGCGCTGAAACGTGTAGTCTATTCATTGATTAGTCAAATGATGTCAAATATTTTAAGGCATTTTGTGCTTTTCTTTATTATTGTAACTTGAGTCTTTGGGTTTTAGAAAAAAAACTTTCAGCTTTGGGTTCTGTGAGATTGTGATGCGTATTCATTTTTAAATTTTTTTGACATTTTATAGAGTAAACAAAAAATCATTTAGGAGTACAAATACTGGACAGGTTCATTGATAATATAGAAATACCACTATTTGTGTTTCTGTACAAACTGAAACGGTAAATTGACTGCATTTGATGGACAAGGCGTTTTGCAATTTGCCTCTTATTCACACACTGATCGGGAGACACTTGGGGTTCTTGCTCAAGAACACTTCGACACATGCAGCTGGGGATTGAACAGCTAATTCTACAATTAATGGACAAGCCACTCTACCTCTTTAGCCACTGCCAAGCCATAGTACAGCATAATTAATACAAAAAAATAAGAGAATGAATGCAAGGCAATAAAGTCAGAAAGACTCAATAAAAGTTATTAGGCAAACAATAAAAAGGCAGGAATTAAATATTTATAATAAGGTCAAATGAGAAGGTCAGGATGAAGTAGACACTAATTATATACAGTACACATATCTGGAAAATTTATTTTGAGAGGTATTTTAAAAGGGGTTTATAATTTTTACACCATAAATTCATAGTCAAAGAGCCTTGAAGGCAAAAGTCACAAAAATTATCAATAGCAAAACTAAGTTCTACTATAAATTCACCAAGTTAGAGGTAATATGATCCTGGCTCTTAGTTGGCCTAACATCAAATATCCAACTGGTGTTGAGAGTTGGGATGATGAAAATGAGATGAAATGGATAACTTTCTCAAGGTTGGAAAAGACCATATTCTATCAGCACTTTCACTGGAGGAAGCAAGATGGAACCAGTCTTACATCTTCATCTTAGAAGAAGATCTGAGTAAAAAAACACCACATTCTGATTCACAGTATTTCCAGAAAGGCTGCAGAATGATTCTTTTTTTTTGTTGTTGAATCAGATTAATAGAGCTGAGTGGGTGGAATTCAGCAATCCTAGATTCTTTATCTTTAACTTGCAGAAAGTTTGGAAATAGTACTTGATATCTGCAAGCCAATCATTAGGTGAATCTGCTGTTGTAATTTGAAAGAGGATTTGGTCCTAATAATTTCATTGCAGATCAATGTATTTTTTTATTTCAGACATTATTAATTGGTTTTAAAGGCTGGAACTAGTGGGTGTTCCCTGGGGAAACAGATAACCTGTTTGCAAATGATACGACCAAGTTGGATCATCCAATAGTATTACCATACAGACAGAGGTGTGCCTGACAGAGTTAAGTACAGTGAAAATCAATGTGGCCTTAAAAATACAAGATATAGTCAGGGGTTGCAGGCAGTTAACTTCTATTCATTTGCAGTAGTTCAATTGATTATTCTGTTCCAAAGGTTATTGAACATTTGATATTGGCTTTTGGCTATGTATTCATAGAACATTTCTTCTAAATAATTAAATGACAGTCAGAACCCCATTGCAAACATTTCTGAATATTGATTCGTACTGATAAAGAGTATTTAATCAAGGAAGGAGCTAAAATGGGAAACACAACATGAAATACACATGAAATACAGTCGAGATGATGCACTACCTCCAACAGCAGGAAATGATCTATCAGCGAGTTATGGTATGAACCGTTTGAAGGGCAGTGACTGTGACATAAACCCTTTTTTCGAGGCTTTCAAGCAGGATGACCTGTTCTGTGGTGTCAACTGTCTCACTGAGATCAAAATGGATTCAAATAGAGCAATCACAAGCACAAACAGCAACAAGGGGAGCTCAAGAAAAACCATCTATGGGCTGTGGAACATCCTGATACTCAATTTAAATTCAGTTCATTATTATATAGAAGGTAGCAATTTGGGGAATCTCATTACTCCAAAAACATTAATGACATGTAAAGATTGTATAACATATATAACAAACTGCTGTATTGTAAGCAATAGCATACTGCAGATCTTGAAGTTTTGAAGAAGTTTTTGTAAGGGTTATTAAATACTGTCTGACTGCGGCACACCAAGAGGGAGAAGATCTCCAAAATGACAAACATTTAAGAAAGACATATTTTCTCATTCAAATCTCAGAAGGCCTGGCTAAGAGTGATTGACATTCTCATTCTCTAAGCTCTGGATATTATTCATGGAAATGCCTATTTTAACATTTTATAGAGTCCCAGTATCTCACCAGAGGTGACTTGTTCCATCCCGCACGATTCCATATCCATTATAGATGGCTGGTTCAGCCAAGCCAGCAGTATACATATGTTTACAACTGTCAAATGTGCCAAGAGGATTCAGTGAGCGTCAAGAAAAAATAGCTATCTGTCTGAGTTGGATAGATCCTGAAGACCTTGTTGTAAAATTATCTCCCAAGTATATCAATTATACATACAGAGATAAATGTGCCCAAGTGCATAGAATCAAAAACAGGGCAACCAATGTTGCTTCAGGAATATGCATGACTTGAGAGGAACTGGTGGAAATTCACTTTCAATTCAGTAATTACCAAATATGCACACTTCCTCTAAAATATTGTATTTTAAAGTTGAAGCATGTTGAACATCTAGCTTTATTTATCTATTGACAGAGCACAGTGATTATTTATTTAAAAACCTTGGATTTGCAAAGGATGAAAATCCACATCCTGAATTCAACAGATAAACAATGAGTTATACAGTAATAAGAGGGTAGAGATGTTAAGGTTGTGTCCTATTTTGTTTGTAGTGAAGGACAGGAAATGCTCAGTTCTCTGTCTGGTCAAGAGGTTGAAGTAATTTTTAAAAAGACATGTTTCTCCAAAAAAAAAATACAGTTGATGTGAGGGGTGAAAAAGAATTCAAAATTGCTGTGAAGTACATGAATGTTGTCCCCCAGTTAAACTCTTTCCATAGACACTAACTGGCTAACACAGCAACTCTCTCCAAGCAATTACATTTTATACTACTAATTTATTTTCACTATTATGTTTTTGATGGGATTCTGCTTAGATCATATTCATGCCATGTAACATTTTCTCCAGTGAACAATGTAGTGCATTTTTATTAATTGTTAGTGGATGGTCAGGGTGGATTGGTATACAATGTGCAGGACTTTGACACTGAGCCTGGAGTTCACTTCCTCATGTGTGGTTAGGTTTAGGTGACAGAAGCACTTAGGGTTACAGAAAGATTGTGGTTTCACTGGTAAGTAGGTAAACATGTTGTGTCTTGTGCTTTAAGTTGACCACAAAGTATCTTGAGTGCCTAAACATCACCAAGAAAAATGGTAAATCGTGCTTTGGTTACAACAAGGGGATATGCGTTTAATATGTGTTTTGGGACTTGTCAGATTTGTTCATTAACACCTTTTCCTCACTATGTTCATAACAACTTTATCCGAGTGGCAATATACTTCCTTCAAAATGTATTTTCTGTTGAGAAAACATAATTTCTAGGAGAGAGGGTTGGACAAGGAGACAAAAGGAGAAACATTTATGAATGTCTGGCACAAAAAGGGGCACAGGGAAACATACATTACATTAAACTAAACATTAACATTGGCTGTAAATACAAATGTCAGTTTAATCTATAGTATTGCTTTGTTCTGTGTCATTTAACAAGACTAACAGTCTACTGCCAGCTGTTCTGTGAGGCTGTACAGCAGTGCTTTGAGCTAAAGGGTCAGCATGCTAACATGTGCACAATGACAATGCACCATTAGTTGAGCTTAGTGTGATGGCATGCTATCATTTGCTAATTATCCCTAAACGCAAGCTAAGGCTGATGGGATGTCATTTGTTTAGCAGGTATTCGGTCATAAACCAGAATGTTTGACAAATTCCATTTTTGACTGATTGTTGGTGCTATAGGAAAAGTCAGAGCCAGGTCACCAAAGTTACAACTATTCAACCTGAGGGGGACATTTTCTAATCAATTTCTAAAGGCAATCCATCCAATAGTTGTAGAGATATTTAATTCTGGACTAAAGTGGTGGACTGACAGACCCGCAATGCTAGCATAGCTGAAAAACACAACTGATATTTAATGACACACATGAAGTTATGGCTCAAGTTTTGGGCTCCCCTATGAATTCAGATGAGTTGGTTCTGACCCAAAACAAATTTTAGCATAAAAATACTGTAGCTTTCTCCTGTGCTGTAGTAATGCCACGCCAGGACAAAGTTAACAAACAGCAACCAGTAGTCAGCAGTCTTATCATAACTAATGATAAATATAGTCAGTATGATATATGAAACTGTGTCGCTGTTAAATTTATAAATGACTGCGGTGACAAAATACAGGTGAAATGAAATGGTTTGCAGAAGCACATCTCAACCTCTGCACCTAATGTGATCGAGCTTTCTCAGTATTCTTATAGTGCTGCTAAGTTAATTGAATTTGTGTTATTGGAAAGCCAGTAAGGCAAATTAAATAAATTATTTTTTGGTATACAGAACCAGTGAAACGGGAGCCATTTGAAGAAATCAGATAAGCTCTGTGTATTCCTCCTTTGACATATTGGAAATGATCTTATCAAACTTCTCTTCTCCTGTTTGGTCTCTTCATCCTGACTTTCATCTTGACAGACAAATCCTGTTACAGTTGGCAATAAATTCAAGAACGAAAAACAGAAGCCTGAGTATTTACCAGCCTGCAGAGGATTGGGATATTTTCATGAGGGGAAGGAAATGAAGAGCACTTGTTTTTTAACCTGTTTTGTTGCACCACCACCTCCACAACCTGTCAGAGTGACAGCTCTGGCAGGGCTCGGGCACAACTCTGACATTATTTGCAGATGGTAAATAAGGAAAAATATCTGGCTAGCCAGTATGATTCATAGTTAGTCCCAGCTCTTGTTTACAGACAAGTTGTCACATTCATTTAGCAAATTATGCTCGTGCTTGGGGCTCTGTAAAATGGTTTTGCCCTCCCACTTTATTGGAAAAGAGGGGATAGTAAAAATAATGAACGCTTTTTTCTCTCCTCAGCTTTCAAATCTGTTGACACAGAATCCTTCGGAATCATTGATCTCTATGAAGGGATTATACAGCAAAGGTGCCAATATTTTACTGCATTTTCAGTATTCAATTAATTGTTCAACATTTCAACCAGCTAAAGGCAGCTCTATTACTCTCTCATAACCCTGCTTAGAGGCTTGTATGTAACAGAATATGCTAATACTTGTCGTACTAAGCCCTTGTAATCTTCATGCTTGAATTTGTGAACAGAGGACCATGACTTTTCCACATACTGTAAATAATGATGGCATAATATAGCCGTGTGGAAAAAGTCGCTAGTATTCCCCTGAGTTTTTAAATGATCCCAAAGAGTATAATCCAGCAAAATGTGAAGCTACAGCGTAGATGTACTAGTGCACTAAAAATGACTGAATGATTAAAGTAAGATTCATATGTATAACCCCCCCTCTATAATACATTTTCCTGGAGACTGCAGACCATATGCTTATGTAGCAGTCAGTGAACCATGAAATCACTTGGTTTTCATGAAGCTGATTTGCATTCTCAGGTTAAAGCTCAATGGGGCAGGAGAGGTAGTTGTAAAACCTTCATTTAGTATATCAGACCTGTCTTTTCTTATTATGGCTGCACAGAATGATCCAAGCATGACTATTACTTAAGTGACGATGCATGCTAATGGCATGACACATGCAGACAGCAAAACCACCTCGCACTGTTTTTAAACAATCACACAGTGATCTAAATTTGTATTATTCTTGATTATGATTTGCAGTCTCTCTGCAATATTATGACAAAGTGAAAATAATAGAAACAATATGATTATTTATTTGATTATTGTTTTAGGTTTTAATAAGAGTTGCTTGAGCAGTGGGAGTACCATTTATATTAGTCACATGTCCTTATGTACATGCACAACCACATGTAAACTCTGCTATTGTTCAGCTACCTATGCCCTCATAATATTTTTGTCCCATTGATGTTGCAATTAACATGTCAGACCTCCCAGAAATGTCCATAAACTGCATCATGCATTCTGATGATGGTGCTAAAACCTGTACACAGTGTTTTACGATTTAAAGACCTGCCTGTGGAAGGATTATGCATGTAATTGGTGGAAGCACATTGCAAAAACGTTGTTTGGGAATTAGGGAATGTGAAATCTAATCCTAGTGAGCAATTTGTTCTTAAGGGAAAATATAGCTTGTTTTTATTTTATTAAAAACACAGAGAGACAGTGATCTATCTTCAACACAGGAAGGGTGAGAATGTGACAGTATCTCCTGTTATAACATACTACAGAGTAAAACAAACAATCCCAACTCAAGGTTCACTTGCTAGCTTTTTCAGGAGTTTTCAGCTTCATCACAACATTTGCTCAGTTGTCAGGAAGATGATTCTGTTGACATGCAAGCTTGTGCTTGAACTTACTCCATTTAGAACTGCACTCCTATAACATTGTCAGACACATGAAAGACGTTTATTTGTATGAATATTGATGCAGCAGAACCACATGTCCTTTTTATTCCACACATTCTTCCTTATCACCTGATGCCTACATTACCCACAATACAGTGAGTCCGCCATAAGGTAATTTGGATAGTCAGGTGTGTTATGACAGTAGCAGCTAATGTAGCCTTGAGCCGCTAGCCTCGAGGATCAAGGATCAGGGTCATGGTCAAGGTAAACTTTATGATACCACAAGGGGAAATTCATGTGGTCACACTGTACATGAACCTGTCCTGTTTAATACACAAAAGGTACACTACACACACACACACACACACACACACACCCCACAGAGGTGTGGATAAATTATCCTATACAATGCTGGCAAATTAAAATATACATTTTATACAATATACAGCATACAAACTAAAGAGTCTAGTACATAAAATATAGTACCTGATAAGATCTGTCCTTTACCAGTCTAATTGCACACTTATCTATAAATCCTATCATGGTAATATAGAAAATACACCACAATATACAATCTCAATAATCTAATATAATAAAGTCTAATAAATCTGATAAGATCAATCTAGCATTTAATAATTGAATTGCTGTAGGTACAAATGATTTGGCATGATCTTGTTCACACACGTGTAGCAGAGATGAGGAACAAGCTACAAGTGTCTGATGAGCTCAAAAAACACCCCAACTCCATATTTTTTTCTTTTTCTAACTTGTAGTCTTCAACCTCATCTGACATTGACATCACTTGAGGCAATTTATCAGATTTCCTGCATCTCCCTCTGGAGCCACAAACGACTTCATACAACATTTTTCACATATGCAGTAGGACTCCCAAAGACATGCATGCATGACTTTGATGTGTAAAGTTCCCCTTTAACATTAGGTCAACATAAATAAGAAGTTATAAAAGTTCTATGGATGAAATCATAGCAGCAGCTAACCCTGCATGTAAACAGATCCATCTCCAAGACAATTGAGCAAACTGTTGATTAGACATGTGATGTGGTTGAAAGCTACAGAAAAAGCTAGTCGACGGACATTAAGTTTTGTCAAAATACTATTTACAAGATCAAGAATTAATATTATGTTTTATTCTAGAATTTGTCTACTAAAGGGAAAAAAATACTTGTTGGACAAGATCGCTGACGTAATTGCCGACGTAATCTGCACTGTGCGCATGCGTCTGTAGCTACCTGTCGGAAGCTCCGTCTCAAACTGGACTCTTATCCAGTTTTAATCCACACTTTTTCGTTACATTTTTTATATCCTTTTTATTTAACTTAAGTTTTTAACTTAAGTTTTACGTGGGTCAAGGATTTTAGTCATCGACATGGATTTTAAGCTAGATGACCGTAAAAACGCGATCAACGCTACTGATCACAACAAAGCTCCTGCGACTAACGTTATGCTAGCCGAGATAACTCCATGAGGACTGCATACTCCTTAAGAAAGCGAACAAAAAGATTGCTGACCTCATGGAAGACATCCGACGAGTTTCAGAGGAACTCAAAGAGAAAGATTCCCTGCTGACTGACTTTATAGATGTGGCTTCAGTACAAGCCAAACAGATTGTTTCGCTTAGCGCAACCGCTAACATCCAGGACACCGTGTTATGGGACCCCTCTAACCTTCCCAGGCTTTCCTCCCGCTCCACTCCGAAGCATCAGTCAAGCTGGGCTGAAGTGGTGGTCCATGGCTGCAAGAGAGGCTCGGATGGGGCTGCCTCTCCTCCGCACATCGGCCTCTCCAACTGCTATGCAGCCCTGTCTGACGACACTCTGGTTCATCCAGCGGATGCACCTGCGGCTTCAAGTCTCCCTGATACGGATCTCTTTCGGCGCACAGTGCCTGCCGACACTGTTGCATCTCCTCCACCGGCTACATCTCCCGCGCTGGGCCGCCGGTCTGCCGCTGGGTCTGATCGGCGGCCATCATCCCGGTCAAAAACCTCCACTTCCCGACGTAGGATCCTGGAGGAGGCTGTGCTCAGACGCTCCGGAGGCCGTCTCTACCCTGCACCGTCCGGTAGCCCTTCTCTCAGGTCTGTTACTGCTACTCCAACACAACACTCGGCAGCTCACACACTCCATCCTCAGTCCGCACGCAGTGTTGAAGCAGATTCTGCTCAGTCCTGCTCTGGAACCCCACAACCGGCATCTCCTCGTCCTCTTTTCTCCCCAACCACACTAATAATTGGTGACTCCATAACCAGAAACATCCGTTTCTTTAACGCTACCACTCACTGCTTCCCCGGTGCCACCACGGCTGACATTTTAAAAAAACTCCAGGACATAATGCCATCGCTCCCGTCCTCCATCACAAGAGTGATAGTCCATGTCGGAAGAAATGACACAACTCTTCAGCAGTCTGAGCTGACAAAATCAGATTTTAACCGTCTTTTTAACTTTTTAAAGCAGTGTGGAAAGTCCGTTTTTATCTCTGGTCCCATTCCCACAGTTGGTCGCGGTGCTGGCCGCTTCAGTAGACTCCTTGGCCTCCACGACTGGCTCCAGTCCGCCTGCAGGGCTCACTGTGTGTGCTATGTGGATAATTTTAATATTTTGTGGCAAAGAATGTCTCTTTTTAAGACAGACAGACTTCACCCAAACAAACGGGGCTCAGAAATGTTAGCTGCTCACATACAGCATGCGGTGCGGTCCACACATGACTTACGTGAATGACTAATCATTCATGCAGCACACCTGGACACACCACCGCTCACTGAACAGATCTCTGCCTCACTGCCACAAACAACTGTCTCCACCTGCTGGCATGTAAAGCCGTCTGCTCCCAGCGCTGTTCCAAAGACTTCTATTCCTGTCATCATCACGCATATACCAGTAAACTGAAATGTGCACATCCCACACAGAAATATTAGTAATCTCTTAAGGATTAGGACAACTGCACCAACTCCAGCACCCAAAACAAACTCATTTAAAATGGCTCTCTTCAATGTGAGATCACTTTCAAGTAAGACTTTTATCTTAAATGATTTTATCTTGTCTGCAAATCTAGATTTTATGTTTTTAACTGAATCCTGGTTGCAAATGAATGACTATAGCCAGCTAGCTGAGCTGTGTCCGCCTCAATATGATTGTTTTAGTCAACCGAGGGTCAGTGGTCGTGGTGGTGGGCTAGTGAGCGTGTCTAGGAAAGATTTAAAATGTCATCAAGTACGCTGTGATAAATTTAACTCCTTTGAAGTTCTCACTCTTAAAGTTGGAGGGCTGCAACCGCCAAAACCGCCTGTAGGATTTTTATCAGAACTTCCTGAATTTTTATCTACTCTGGTTTTAAATAATGACAGAATTGTTCTTTGTGGCGATTTTAATATTCATGTTGATGACCCCACCAATGTTAATACAACTGTCAAAGGGCAAACACGTAACCGTGGTCATACGCTGGACTTGGTTTTTACCCTGGGTGTCAGCATTTCCTCTGTGGAATTAGTGGACATGACCATATCTGACCACAGATGTATTGTTTTTAGATGTGATTCGCCTGTTACTCATGCCGCCTCACCAAGCTCCGTGTGTTCTCGCATCTTTAATGAACAAAGTGTTTCAAAGTTTTGCGCATTCTTTCAGAGCCAAAGCCAACACCTGTCTGATTCCAACACCAACAATCTGGTCGATCACTTCAATCATGCTTGTCGTCACTAAATATTACTGCTCCTCTAAAGGTTAGGCCCACGTCTAAAGCTAGTAAGCAACCCTGGATAAATGACAGCATTCGCAGCCTGAAAAGGGAATGCAGGAAAGCAGAGCGCAGATGGAAAAAATCCAGTCTCGAAGTCCATTACCTCAGTCTGAAGGATTTATTAATTAACTACAATAACATGGTTAAGGATGCGAGAACACATTTTTCTGAACTCATTACTACACATAAACACAACCCCAGGTTTCTGTTTAAGACTGTGGATCAGCATAAACCCAACCCCTTCTTGTGCCTCAGCTGGAAGTAATGATGACTGTGAATTGTTTTTATCTTATTTTACCAATAAGGTGAACCAGTTTAACCAGTTTTATCCCATCGACTTGTCTGAGCTTTTAAAAACAGTATCGCAAATGAGAGTGTCCTCCAGCCCACTTGATGTAATACCTACAAAGTTTTTAATGGATTCTGTTGGGCCCCATTTGATCTCTGTTTTCCACAGCTCCCTATCTAATGGTTGTGTCCCTGATTATTTTAAAACGGCTTGCGTGAACCCACTTTTAAAGAAACCTGGTTGAGATCCCTCCCTCCCACATAAGTTTAGACCAATTTCAAAACTGCCTTTTATTGCAAAGATTCTAGAAAGAATTGTGTCCAAACAGCTGCTCACTGTACTGGAAAATAACAAAATATTTGAAAAGTTTCAATCTGGTTTCAGGAAGTACCACAGCACTGAGACTGCCCTGCTTAAAGTCACCAATGACCTTTTAATGTCTGCTGATGAAGGTATGTGCTCAGTCCTGGTACTCCTGGACCTTAGCGCTGCTTTTGACACCATTGATCACAACATCATGTTAGACAGACTGAGGCACTGGGTGGGGATCTCTGGTACTGCCCTAG
>NC_060166.1:27410013-27415161 GCF_021292245.1 Micropterus dolomieu | reverse complement strand
TGTGGCTTAGTGACCTCACAAACACACTGTACTACTGAAAGAATAAGATATACTCTTATGGACAAACTTCCTCACATGATGTGGACACCTCTAACTCTTTATCTTGAACACGTGACCCAAGAGTAATATTTTCCCTCTGACATCAGCTGAGTAGCGAGCGATAGGGTGGTTGGGGTAGGGTGGGATCGATTTTCATTAAATGTTTTCCTGTATTTTGTTTTTATTCTATTTAATGTGTTAATGTCCCAACCTGATTTATACAAGTTCATTACAACTTAAGAAAAAAAAGGAACTTTATGTTGTGACCATCTACTGTACGTCCATTTGGCTTTATAAACAGATCTGTACGGTTGTATTTGTATAAATGCCATGTGCTCAAATAAAACATACATGGGGGGAAAAAATAGAATGTGAAGTAGTAACAGTTGTGTGTGTTGCAGAGATATCTACTGAAGTTAGCATGCTGCAGCTAGTCACGGCCTGTCCTGTAATACCACTTGATAGATACGGCTCAGGCCTCCCCGTAGTTTCAGCTGAGAGATGTGTGCGAGCGGTGAGTTTGCTACGTTAAAGAAGCTCTGTGAGTTTATTTAGTTTATTTTTTTAGACTAAAAAAGCTCAAAGAAAATATTCTTACACGTGTTTTCATTATCAATGCAACCTTGCACTTCCTGAACTCACTGAACTAATCACCTTGTTAACTCGTCGTAAAACACACTTCCTTCAAACTCTACAGAAACTAAATAAAACCGTCTTGGTTAGTTGTTCCTCTGTTCCAACAGTCACCAGCTCTTGTTGGGTGGAAATAAAGTGAGTTAGATGTGAAAATATTCTGACTCATGGACAAAGTGAACATACTCAGAGTTGAACTGACTCCGATCAGCTGTTCTGAAACTGAAAACTCATCTCAGGTTCTTAAGCTCGGAGTTCAGGGTTAGTCAGAGTTCATTTAACCTGCTTTCTGGAACCGATCCCTGACGCACGAGCTTTAGGACAGAAACAAACCCAATCATTATCAATACTGGGCGATCATTTATTCAGTATGAGAAGCCTAAAAACTACATTTACCTGTGTCTCATTTTAAAAACTACAGAGCACTTCGTCCTTTAAGCCTTTTGGGGTAACTCGCGCACATTTCTAAGAGACTTTCTGAACTCTCTACCTCTGGAAACAAACAACTGCACAACATACAGCATCTTTAAAACTACAGCTATGTCTCAATTCAGCTGTGTCTCAATCCTTCAAAAGGTTGTATTTGTCACAGTCGGTGCGACTAGGCTGTCCAATTCTGAAGGCTCCTTCAAATGCAGCCTTCTTTTCCTCCGTTTGGAGGATCCAACGGCTGGATCCTTCGCAGCTCAAGGTATCCCAAGATTCATTACATGCCGGTTATTTTCCCAGCGTATACTACGGCGTAAGCTGTGGAGTTGAGCCCACTCGGATTTTACCTATAAACGTAAGTATTGGATTTCAACTCACTCCAAAAGCCACCTACACAAATGTTAAAAAAACCGAGATGCATAAAATCGCATTATGTTGTTTAAAGAAGTTCAACTTCCGTCACGTCTCTCTGCAGGCTGCAGCTGGACTCTTCTCGTGGGTTTGGCATTTTGCGGCCGTATGGCTTCGTAGGGTGCGAAGGCCACGCCCTTTGAAGGATGCGGACCCTGGACTGAGTCACTGCTGGAGTCTACGCAGAAGTAAATCGTGGTTGCAAAATTCCTTTTGAAAAAGTCATTGGATCTACACGAATCACATAAATGGCCTATTTTGGATGGGAGGAGAGCGAACAGCTGGAATCTAAGTTTATGTTCTGCTTGCTCAACATTTGTTTGCTAAATTAATATTAAACACATCCAGAGAGGATTTGAAATGCTATTTGTCCACTTATTATTTTGGTGCTGATGATTTTAATTTGGCACTTGCTAAAACCTCTTTAGGTGGGGGTTGTCAAAAATTCCTCTTTGTTAGAAGAGGGGTTTTCCATTGGTATTTGAATTTTCTTAGGCATTTACTTTGTTGTATTGTATCGCATTTTATTGTGAAGCACTTTGCGATTTTTATCTGTGAAAAGGTCCTGTACAAATTAGTGTTGTTTCTTTCAAAGAATGTTTCGTTCATAAGACCTAATTGTGTGTATGACTCGGGAGGAACGGGTTGTCTCAGTCAGTAATTCGTTCATTTTCACGCATACGTGAAGGATCTTGGACTCTTACGTTCACTCGTCACATGGCAGCTGCGTGGGCTCCGTCAGCACAGGAAACAGAATTGATTAGTTCTCATAGGGGCGGCTGTGGCTCAGGAGGTAGAGCGGGTTGGCCGTTAATCGGAAGGTCGGCGGTTCAATCCCTGGCTCCCCCTAGTTGCATGTCGAAGTGTCCTTGGGCAAGATACTGAACCCCGAATTGCTCCTGGCGGCTATTCCGACCAGTGTATGAATGAGTGTGAATGTTAGTTTCCGTTTGAGCACTTAGGCGCTATACAAGTACGGAACATTTACATAGCAACTGTCGGTCTCTGGGTTTGAGTCGTTCATTTGTCACGTGACAGCTCCTACTGTGGATCCTTCAAAGGTCTCCTACACATGGATCCTCCTCAGTCTTCTGTTCACTCGGCAGGCTGAGTGACTGCCAGCACTGGAGAATGAGAGGCAGGTCAGCTGTCAGGTAACAGTCACTGGACTGACATTATATAGCTATTTTTATAATTTTGTGACAATTTTATAAAGCATAACATTATTACAGCGCAGTGATGTTGTGCTAAGTTATAGTTTTAACACAGACGCACCGTAACTTAAGTCCTGCTAGTGTCAACAGCTGATGAGAGTTGTTCTGGGTCCACTTCAGAGCCCTGACAGGGTTCTACCTGGAGCCGAATTACCTCCGAGGTCGTCTCCTCTCCAAAACAAACAGACCCGGTCATTAAAACATTAAAACACAGCTGATCCAGGTCCGCCAGAGAACCCAGCGTAACTTTTCCTTTTTATTTACCAACAGAGCTGTGCTGTTGTTTCACAGCTCGTGACTGCTGAACAACCTGCAGTGTTTGAGAGCGATGTGCTCATGTGTGTTTCTCTGTCTGCAGAATCAGGACCTGATGTGGCCCATTCTGCGTCCAGAACTGCCAAACTGCTGCGTTTATATAATGTGTTAATATTTCTTTGTTCCTCTCTCTGTTCTGGAGTTCTTTAAGAACTTGGTGGCTTGATCCAGATTATTATTAAATTGGTTGAATTTTAATAAGAGTGTGTTTATTGATATAGTGTATCAAGCTTATTACTTCAATATATTTACTGCAAATCTGATATTAATATTTTACTCATGGATAGGGACGTTAGGCTGCTGTATGAATGAGCACTTTAGAGATAAAGATAGTAATTATATACATAAGCCTTTATATGGCTGGACTGGTTGTATACTCGGGAAAGATAATGGAAGGATTTAGCCGAAGTAGTGGTGATTACATATAGACAACATATTTCTGTGGTTTTTACATGGTTTGAATTTGGTTGTGGGGGGTTTATATAATGATGATATACAGTAATCAAGAGGTGAATTTGTGCATTATACTTTGTCAAATAAAGCAAGCCAGGCAGCCTTCCGTGTTTGAGAACGGCGCTGTTTTTTTTAATCGCCCACTAGAAGGCTGCAGCGCCACAATAACCAGCCTAGTTCAAATGAACGAAATGACTCAAAAAAAAAGATTTGTTCATTTTATTGAACGAGATTTGAAGATTCGAGTCTGTCAAAAGAGTCAAACTTGCCATCACTAGTACAATTAACCTTTACTTATTTAGGGCATACTCACACTAGGCAATCTGTACCGTGCCCCACCCAAAGTCCGGTTCGTTTGACCACTGTGATCTCTCAGTGCCACATTTAGTGTGATCGCTGACCTCGCATGGAACCCCAACACAAACTCCACTGTGCCGTGCGAGAGAGGGCGTTTTTTTTTTTTTTTTTTTTTTTTTAGAGAATGACAGTAGATAGACTTCCAGCTTTGTGCATACCTCGAAAACCCAGCTGTGATCTAACATTAACTTAGCTCTCCTTATTAGCTTGGCTCCTTACATGCTTGCTAATAACTTTGATTAAGGTCGGTCTCGGACACTGACAGTTGTGTTGGACAGATTTGTGCAGCTGTTCATGAAATAGGATGAAATGCAGCTGTGTTCATCAAATAGGAAGTTTTGCGTGTCTGTAAACATGTCTCCTCGTTCTGTCCAGTTAAATATGGTGTGCCTCAGGGGTCGGTCTTAGGACCCATTTTGTTTTCCTTGTATCTGCTTCCCCTTGGACATATTATCCATAAACATGGCATTTCTGTTCATATTTATGCTGATGACACACAAATATACTTGCCCGTCAGATCCACAGACCCTGGAATGCTGAGTTCACTTAACAACTGCCTTTGTGAAGTTAAAAAATGGATGTCAAATAATTTCCTCCAGCTGAACTCAGACAAAACAGAAATCCTGGTGATCGGGTCCCAGCAGATGGCAAAACAAATACTGCCATCTGCTGGTTCCCTAGTAAATCACATTAAGCCTGTGGCAAAGAACCTTGGTGTTTGGTTTGATAGTAATTTAAATTTCGAGCAGCACACCACAATGCTTGTTCAATCATGTTTTTATCAACTTAGAAATATAGCAAAAATTCGATCTATATTAACTTTTAAGGACACCGAGACCATTTTACACGCCTTCATCTCATCACGCCTGGATTATTGCAACAGCCTTTTCACCTGTTTAACCCAAAAATCTATTGATCGACTCCAGACTGTCCAGAACTCAGCTGCCAGGCTTTTAACCAGAACAAAGAAATATGACCACATTACTCCTATTTTAGCTTCATTACACTGGCTCCCAGTATGTTTTAGAATTGACTTTAAAATTCTATTGATCACTTTTAAAGCTCTTCATGGCCTCTCGCTTTGTTATATTTCTGACCTTTTAGTCCCATACGCACCAGCACGTACCTTGAGATCCTCGGGCAGAGGTCTGTTGTCTGTTCCAGAGTCTCGACTGAAAACTAAAGGGGACAGAGCGTTTGCTGTCAGGGCCCCGAGGCTCTGGAACAGCCTGCCCGAGGAAATCAGGTCGGCTGAGTCAGTGAACTCTTTTAAGTCCCTTCTTAAAACATACTTTTA
>NC_060166.1:27409425-27409993 GCF_021292245.1 Micropterus dolomieu | reverse complement strand
CGAGTAGCAGCTCAGGTTCACAGAGCATGTTGTCGTGTTTAAGATATCATCTCTGCACCTGATTCTTGTTACTGCAGCTCTAATCATCCATAGAAATTAGGCTATACACTCCATGTCATCCCTGTTTCAGAATAACAAGGGCTTTGTGAATTTGAAATGGTATAGCTGGAGCTATTTCAAATGATAGTGGCGGAAAATATGGTCAAATCAAACCTACCTGCATGCGTGCGAGCACAAGTCAGATACAATAGGCGCATAGCTCCAGGGGAGTTGTGCTCAGCATCTTGGTGCTTTCTGTTGCTTTCTCTCTCTCTCTCTCAGTCAAATATCTTTTTGTTAGTGCAGATGCATTCAGGGTTGGCAAACACATTGAAGACTGAGTCACTTAAACACCCTCATCTTGACACACAGCTGACTCACAGTCTATTGATTTCTTCATACATCATATTCTTTTGTACTGTTTGTTATTATGTATGTATACAGGACGTTGGCCGTTGTTTGAACTCCTGCAAGGTACATATGTTTGTCTCGGAGCATCATCACATGATTAAAAATTCTGTTGTTCTTG
>NC_060166.1:27399878-27409405 GCF_021292245.1 Micropterus dolomieu | reverse complement strand
CACGCCTTCATCTCATCACGCCTGGATTATTGCAACAGCCTTTTCACCTGTTTAACCCAAAAATCTATTGATTGACTCCAGACTGTCCAGAACTCAGCTGCCAGGCTTTTAACCAGAACAAAGAAATATGACCACATTACTCCTATTTTAGCTTCATTACACTGGCTCCCAGTATGTTTTAGAATTGACTTTAAAATTCTATTGATTACTTTTAAAGCTCTTCATGGCCTCTCGCCTTGTTATATTTCTGACTTTTTAGTCCCATACACACCAGCACGTACCTTGAGATCCTCGGGCAGAGGTCTGTTGTCTGTTCCAGAGTCTCGACTGAAAACTAAAGGGGACAGAGCGTTTGCTGTCAGGGCCCCAAGGCTCGAGCATTTTGTCCCTTTTATTTTATTCTATTTTACTCATTTTATATTTATCTTAAACGTGTATTTTAGTCTTTTCAATGTTTTCATGCTTTTATCTTGTGTTGTTTTTGTGTTATTGTCTTTTGGGTATTATTGTCTTTACACTTGTTAAAGCACTTTGTAACTTGTTTTTGAAAAGTGCTCTACAAATAAAGATTATTATTATTATTATTATTATTATTATTATTATTTATACCCTTGATGATGCCTTCTTTTAGTATAATAATGTTATTATCTATAGTGACTCACTGCAATCTTAGATTAAATGATTCATCACTTGCCAGTTGTTTTTTTATTAATAACATATTAAGATGTTTGATGTTTAGTAAGCTGTGACCCACTACAAGGCTTTACAAGATTTGGCTGATCTTATCTCTAAAACATGTCCAATCCTCGCCCAAAGTATTCCAATTTAACTGGAGCCAAAATGATGTCAGAGACATTTCACAGACCAGCATGTGTAAAACAACAGCATTTCAACCTCTTTACTGTATGTGGCCTAAATATCACAGTTTTGTATCTCATGTGGCTGTATTGTGGCTTTTTTAAAATCTTGGATGGCCATGCTCTTTTATTACTTCTCTGTGTTGCACTTAGAGCCAAAAAAGATTAATCAATTAAATTACTATAATAATATCTATTATTATTATTATTAGATTAGATAGATGATTAATTGTTTAAGTCATTTTAGCCATGTTAGTGCCATGGCTCTAAGGATAGATATAAACCTGCTTAGTATCAGCATGGGATTAGCATTCTGCTCAAATCACTGCTGGGCCAAATTACACTCTCACTGAGCCTTTTAGCATGGCTGTAGACTCTTAGTCTTATTCATTCAAAGATGCCAAACATTTCATGTTAAGCTTCTCAAACGTAATGATTTGTTGCTTTTCTCTTTTTGGTAACACTATTTTAACTTTTTGTAAACAGTGTAACACAGCTGTAATCGGATAAAATGTTGTATTTTAGTAAGTATTTATTTATCTATAAATCTTTCTTAACTCTCCATGACAACTGAGCAAACTCCATTCGCTGAAGGCCACAAGTTTGCAAGTGAACCAGAATTTTGTCAAATTACTATTTCGTACGTCAAGAATGAACCTTTGACATGCCTTCATGAATTTTAAAGACATTTATAGATAATTGAAAGCTGCTTTTGAATGATTTGTACATATGTATTTATAAACAGTTAATAAATGTTTTATAACAAACTGTAAGAATTTGTTCATGTGTTTAATCATATATCATTAAATATGATTACAGCTGTGTTACACTGTGATGTTTAATATATGCTTACATGTACATTATAGCAAATTAAAAACATTGCATTAAGTGTTTATATACAGTTTATGAATGCTAAATGTGGCGATTAAAGTAAAGCCTTTTATAGTCTTGCATTTTTAATATATTTTGGTGTAACCTTGCCCTCTAGCAGCACCGGATTCATGAGTATTGATTGGCTGGGACGCACACACGCACACACACCATTTATCTTTTCCTGACCTCTGATGCCAAAGGTTTGTAGAAGCTAATAAAAAGCTAATTATCCAATCAAACAGCACCTACAAGCAATTTTCCGTGAAACAGTTTTTGCTTCATTTCTAGTAAAGAGTTTAGCTCAATTCGAGTCAGGCCAGTGGGATGGGAGCGTTCATCAGTGTCTGAATGTGTTTAAAATTGAATTGGAAATGGCTCAGACAAAAAAGCTGCTTGTCCTTAATTATCACCTCACTTTTGTGTTTTATTCTCACAATTTAGCACCTATTATATAATAAACAGGATATATGATGTATATAAACACATTAGGTCTACATTTAGTGACATATTTTCATTATGTTTACAGTTTCGGGGCATTGCTGTTCAAGCACCCCTATTATGTAGATGAAATTAAGCTTTGAATGTGGCAACACAGCATCTAATCTATGAAATACATACAGTACTATGATTGATACCTGGCCATGTAGCGTATATGATCCTGTGTGTAAATCAAGTCATTAATCAAAGTGCTGACATGAAGAGTAAATTACTCTAAAGCCAGGGGAAAAGAGTAATGGTTTGATGGCATTCAGTTTCCTGGATCTGCTGAGGAAGTGTTTGACCTCACAGTTATGACAGCTATCAGGCTACTCTACACCTCCGAACAGCATCGCTGTTTCCTGAACAAGTGGCTCTGTCAGTCCACTGCTGAGTCATGATGACTTTGAGAATGTCCTTAAATAAGCACCGTGATTGCTGCAGTTAGGGAAAAGAAGTACTTGCTGAAATATTTCATTCAAACAAAAACCTTTACTCAACTCGAGCAATTAATCAAATAATTAAAGTCTGTAATAAATATACAAAAACCTCCTCACACGGCTATGGTTGAATTGATTTTGCATACTGTGGCCTATTAAATGCTTTGGGTCCTTGCTTACCGACTGGTAAGCTCAGGAATTGCCATCACTTCTGTCGATTTCTAGGGAGTGGAGCACAAAGAAAGGTGACTATCTCCAATATGAATGCATTCACTCAAATATATAATTGATTGAAGCTCCAGGGCTTGTTTTTTTCTCCCTAGATGGTCAGCAGGATCTCATGTAATGAGATGCCTGAAGGTTTTTGCAGAGGTTTCTTTTGCTGATATCTAAGAAGGAAAAAAATCAAAAAAAAAAAGAGAGATAATTCTGACATTGTCTTTTAAATGTGTAATTTGTAATCTTAAGTGCTTAGACAAAAAGTATGAAATGACATTTCTGTTATATTCCAATCTTTAAATAAATCAGTGTAGCTGTGATCTGCCTTTCCTGATACTTGCTGTAGGCAGAGTTTTCCATTTTAAATCTCCAAGAAAATCAGAATATAATAGAAAGCTTGGTCCAGATATCTCACTTTCACATTCCTTAATGTAATATCCCTGTGCCTCGGCTATTTTCTCAGTAAGCTAATTGTTGTATATGGACAGATGATGCTTTTACTGCAGGTACATTTATGACTACAGTCTATTTTTAAGCCCACATTAATGCTAATGTTGGGATTTTTTCAAGCATGAATATGAAGGTGAAATTCAAGGTTACGGTTGTTTTCTTATGAAAGAGATTGAAAAAGAAATAGTTTTCATCATTTCTGTAACCTGACTGGCCTCAAGTAGTGTGTGGATTGACAGACAGACTATAAGTGCAGTGAGGTAAAAAGGGTCTCAGCTACCCCTGTTGTTATACCAGAGTATTTTAAGTAACAAAGCTGGCAGCACAGGAGGATGACTGTCTCCCTAACAACTGTCTTTGTCTTGTGCAGATAGGAGGGAATCACCCTGATGGACAATGACATGACAGAGTATGTCCTTTGGCCAAAGTTGCCTAGCACTGAGGATTTTTGTTTC
Source organism: Micropterus dolomieu (assembly GCF_021292245.1). Taxonomy (NCBI): domain Eukaryota; kingdom Metazoa; phylum Chordata; class Actinopteri; order Centrarchiformes; family Centrarchidae; genus Micropterus; species Micropterus dolomieu. Next base: position 27,405,634 of record NC_060166.1, on the reverse strand, counting down.
TTTCTGTCTTTTCACTTCATAGAAGGGCTTGCAGAGAAAAAAGAAAGAGAAATAGAGAGGTACATTCGTGTGACTGCGAGAGGAAAATGGAGCAGGGATGTGGAGTGTTTGATACAGTGAAGGAGAGCCATGTTGGAGATTAAGTGAGACCGGCTTGTCCTGGGCTGACACCGGACTTATCACACTGGGCCAGGTCATGATTTGATGCTTGAAAACGACGATAAAAGCGAAGAATCTGTCGTTAGACCATTGTGGACGGGGGAAGGACTTCTTGTTTGAAACAAATTTACAACTTTATGCAGCTGCCAGTTGTTTCTCAGTGTCACATTGCAGTCACACCTCTCACTGTCATATTGGCTGTCGGAGTGGGCTGCAGCAGTGCCGCCATACGGAAGGGGAGAAGCAGTGAATATGCATGGCATGATAGACTGTGAAACCCAAGACACCTACAATCTTACTTTGTTTCTCTCTTTCATTTTTTTAAACTCTGACATGACAGCCCTGACTCCAGACCAAGATGAATTGAGAAGGACTGGAATGACGTGTCAAAAAGCAAAAACTTGCGTCATAAATACTTGGATGAATAGCTGAAGGTGACATGCCTTAAGTCCCTCTCTGAACACAAATTGATGTACAATACAGATGGAAGAAGAACCTGAGTGGAGAATTCTGTTTTTAATGCATGAAGGCTTTCTGCAGACAAATGCGAGCGATATGGTAATCTCTCTTGGGTTGCGTGCTGCTGTCTGCAGGCAGAGCTCTGACATGTCACATAGCTTGTTTTTTGAATTTTAGGGACAAGTGAGAAACTGGGAGCTTGTGACCTTGACAATCATCTCTCCCCTGTTTGAGAAAAGAGGGAAAAAAAAACTAAACAAAAGTGTACGTAGTAAAAATAGCCTCTTTTAAGTGAGTTACAGAACCATATCCTCATCCATCTTCATCAGATATGTGCATATAATGGCAATAACCTTATGGTAAAGCATGCAGCAATTATTTGGACACATTAATCACCATATTTTCTCAGTCACAGAATCTCATCACAAGCGGAAGACTCGCCTGTTCTTTGTTTTGCACAGATAAATTCCAAAGCTGTGTCAAAATATGATACATTTTTCATTATGCTCCCCTTTACACTTTGTTCTCCTTTAGCAACAATGATGCAGTGAAATATTAATGACAGGACACACATTCATAGTCATGGTATCTTCAACTCTGTTTTTCTGGGGCCTCTCCTGCTGCTTATGCTTCTTTCCTGTTGTTTCATAATCAGATCTGCGTTCATATCACACCCAAAGCTGCCAAGTGGAAAAAGGAGCAAGCTCAGTCAATGAGATTATGAATGTATGACTGCCTCTCTAGTGTGTTGAGGAATGTTGCCTCCTTCCCTAGAATACTGTCTAGAAGTAGATGATAAACAGCCCACCACACTTCTGGTGGGTTATTTAGAATGGTTAGCAAACTTACCTCAGCTGTAACATGTCCTAATTCAACAATAAGAAGGCTAAACACATTTCTTGTCCTCTAGTTGGTGTTTTGCTGTGACGCCAGTGGGAGTCGCCTACCTCAGCTCTGACTCTCTTGACTGCCAGCTGATTGGGACGCTGATGTGAAACCTGCAATGGACACCGGGGCTTGATATCTGGTGAGTTTGTCGTGTTTTCCAAGTCACTGCATGTTGACTGTGAGCAGTTGCAACTCCTCCTTTATCTGGGGCAGCTATGCTGAAAATGTTGTGTTAGCAGTGGTGCATCAGCAGATTGAAGATGCAGTACTATGTAGATCACCAGTGGGAATTTACTGCAGAAAAGACGGTGAAACTACAGGTGCGGAGCAGAACTGGGTCAAATTTGCAGATGTCTTTTCTTTTTTTTGCAGCATTTGTTTTTACACAGTTTAAACAGCCATATGGGTGGAGTTTGTCAAGTTAGAATCAGCTGTATTGGCCAGGTATGTTTAGGCAGACAAGAAAGGTTTCCTTTAGCTCTCAAGGTGCTTCCACACAGTGCCATGCACACTACATTAACTGTGCATCAAAACAAAACTAAAGTTAAATAGAGATTAGAAAATTAACATATTGCTATTATGTACAGACAAGTCGGTATGATAAATAGATACATATACTGAATATAAACAACAAAAGGATGTCTGCAGGGTTACAAATAGTGTAAGAGTGTGTGGGAGCGTGCTGGATAAATATTGTATGGCTAATGTAGCAAGTATCTTTATATGTATACAGTAGGTGGTTTATAGACAGCATACACAGCCTGTGTGGATTGACAATAATGGATAATATGTATTGGTTATAGGGTGGCGTGGTGGTGCAGTGGTTAGCGCTGTCGCCTCACAGCAAGAAGGTCATGGGTCCAAACCCCAGTTGCCCTGGCCTTTCTTTGTGGAGTTTGCATTTTCTCTCTGGGTGCTCCGGCTTCCTCCCACCATCCAAAGACATGCAGCTTAGGTTGATTGGTGCCCTAAATTGTCCTTAGGTGTGGATGTGATTGGTTGTTTGTCTATGTGTGGCCCTGCGATGGACTGGCAACCTGTCTAGGGAGTACCCCGCCATTCGCCCAATGTCATCTGGGATTGGCTCCAGCACCCTGTATGCAGGATAAGCGGTTGACAATGGATGTATATGTTATTGCACAACTTGTATATTACACTTTCATATACAGTATATGATTTGTTAGAACAGTAGATGTGTTGGTATTACAGGGTTAATTTACTTTGATTGTTACCTGACAGCACACATCTGATCATGAGAATATCAGCAGATGGAAATGTGGTGAAGTCATAAAGTCAAAGGTTCTTCAGCAAAAAATACATTTATACATGTATTTGTTTATATCAATATAACAAATAATTATGTTGAAACAGGTTATCATGATTTCCAGAATAATGGTAGTATAACAGCAACTACACCAAAGTGAAATGTCTCTAACCCTACATTAACTGTTGTTTAGTTTCCTTGATCGAAATACGATACTTTATAAGATGTGATCAATTTTAAAAGATTAATGCGCAGTTGTACAAGAATATTAAAAATAAATAGTTAAAACAAATTTCTTTTGATCCTTGCAACATGCAGGAGCAGTGCCTGCAGTTTTTCTCTCTGAGTGCATACAGCCCCCACAACCTTCACTGATAAGATAGGGGAACATATATCTAGCCTGAAAGGGAAAACATGGGGCAAAATAAGTGCACAAGGCACCTGCTCACCGTTGTTCGTTAAGCTTATTGCTTTGAGCCTATCACCATTTCTATCATCTCTTCTATTCTCTCATCTTGATTTTGACAATATAAGTATATTATTAAGACACACATTGGAAATTGCACTCTTGTGTGTATGGTTGTATGGCTGGCACACAGAGGTCTGTAGCACCTACCAGAGCGTTAAGTTGGAACAGGTTGTGTCCAGGGTGTGAGGTCTGATTTTACCCGCTCATTTTCCTGAATCTGGATGTGTAGGAGTTTGGGCAGGTTGGCACCAATGATCTTCTCTGCAGACCTAACTGTCCTTTGTACCCTGTTCTTGTCCTGTTTGTTATATATTTACCACCAAGCCAAATAGTCAGAGAATGTTGGAGACTACAAAAATACTCAGAGAATAATTACTTACCTACCTAAACACAGACTTACAGTAAAGGCAAATCCCACACATCTAGGACCTCATGACTTGACTAACTTTGCCAGGTAATTCAAATAATTTGGCCCGTGTGTGGTACGAAAAGGTTGTATCTGGAGTCGTAGCGTAATTGACTGTATCGCTAACTAACCTGAAATGGGCCATAAAACACTCTTCAAAACGCTGTAGCAGTACATAAATGCATTTTCATGTTTCAATCATACATTATATAGCATGAAACTATTAATTAAAACCCAGTACACGAGAGGATAGAGTTAACGATCTGTGCTACGTCTTCAGAGAGCAGTCAGCCGAGAATAATTGTGTGCATCTGAAGTGCAGTAGGTACCTGTATCCCCTTAACATCTGTCTGGTGTACTCTGAGAAGGTTTGCATCCTGAAAATGTCATCAAACTACATCTAGGCACTATATCTGATCCAGCATGCTGCGAGTAAGTGTACTTTGCTGAGGGTGTCGTTTCAGGGAAAGGTCTGGGTAATTCCCCGTGGGGAGGTGAGCTTATTTTGCCTACCTGTGACCCTTTGTGGTCAGAACTACTGTGGTTTCTACGGTCAGGGGTGCATCACACAGCGCTTAGAACAAAGAAATATGATGGCTCCCACTTGTCCTCGTCTGGTTCAAAGGGAATGGCAGGGCAATGCTAATTAGCCAGCTTGTGTTTCTGAATTGAACATAACTGCTGTTCGCTTCAGTGTTCTCCCTCCCCCTCGTCGTATGCCTAACAAGCAGCGTCTACAACAGTCATGCACCCTGCATAACTCTGCATATTTTGTTCACCGGGAGACATCCTGTTTTGTTTTTGTCCCAAAAAAAGAAAATAATTCCCACATAATTAAATTAATCCTTTTTAAGGTAATTGAATTTACCCTTTCCTGTCAAATAAAAAAAGCAAATTTTGCTGTGAAAGTACAGCAAGTTTGGCCCATATGTATTCTTTCAACATCTTCTCCCAGCTGTTCTTTCAAGTGTAGTTTAATCCTGGCTGTCAAGTTTTAGGGCGATAAGAGGCGTAACAACAGGATTCCCCACAAGTTCATCTCTGCTCGTGCAAAATGATGGTACTACATCTGAGAAAGTGGTGCTCTGTAAGAAGGTAGTGAAAACATGTTTTTAATCAGGGATCGAGGGGAGAGTGAGGAGGAGGTCAAGTTATTACCCTCACATATTCAAAATTCCAGTGGCGGCACTGTGCATATACGCCTCCCCTCCCCTGTCTTGTGTTCTGCGGTCTGCTTCTCTTGTCAAAGTAATCTGAGTCTTGCAGTCCGTGTTTCCTGGAATACCAAGCATTGAAGGCAGTGACAGGCAGCGTCGAGTAGCAGCTCAGGTTCACAGAGCATGTTGTCGTGTTTAAGATATCATCTCTGCACCTGATTCTTGTTACTGCAGCTCTAATCATCCATAGAAATTAGGCTATACACTCCATGTCATCCCTGTTTCAGAATAACAAGGGCTTTGTGAATTTGAAATGGTATAGCTGGAGCTATTTCAAATGATAGTGGCGGAAAATATGGTCAAATCAAACCTACCTGCATGCGTGCGAGCACAAGTCAGATACAATAGGCGCATAGCTCCAGGGGAGTTGTGCTCAGCATCTTGGTGCTTTCTGTTGCTTTCTCTCTCTCTCTCTCAGTCAAATATCTTTTTGTTAGTGCAGATGCATTCAGGGTTGGCAAACACATTGAAGACTGAGTCACTTAAACACCCTCATCTTGACACACAGCTGACTCACAGTCTATTGATTTCTTCATACATCATATTCTTTTGTACTGTTTGTTATTATGTACAGTGGGTACGGAAAGTATTCAGACCCCTTTAAATTTTTCACTCTTTGTTTCATTGCAGCCATTTTCCAAAAATCAAAAAAGTTCATTTTATTTCTCAGTAATGTACACTCAGCACCCCATCTTGACAGAAAAAAACAGAAATGTAGAAATTTTTGCAAATTTATTAAAAAAGAAAAACTGAAATATCACATGGTCATAAGTATTCAGACCCTTTGCCGTGACACTCATATTTAACTCAGGTGCTGTCTATTTCTTCTGATCATCCTTGAGATGGTTCTACACCTTCATTTGAGTCCAGCTGTGTTTGATTATACTGATTGGA
>NC_060166.1:27377980-27399858 GCF_021292245.1 Micropterus dolomieu | reverse complement strand
CTGAGTCACTTAAACACCCTCATCTTGACACACAGCTGACTCACAGTCTATTGATTTCTTCATACATCATATTCTTTTGTACTGTTTGTTATTATGTATGTATACAGGACGTTGGCCGTTGTTTGAACTCCTGCAAGGTACATATGTTTGTCTCGGAGCATCATCACATGATTAAAAATTCTGTTGTTCTTGGTGTGGTTAGTGACAGATGGAGTTGCAACCTTATTGCATGAGCATCCTTATTAGTTACAATGAGTTTAAGAATGTATTTACATGAATGGCCAAGAATAACCCAATCAGTGTGTGCGCGCGCATAAAGAAGCCTCTCTCCCAAAGCAGCAAAACAGAGAACCTCTAATCTGTGTTGTCATGCCATTCAGTGTGAAGCCTGGAGCTCATTCATTCAAAATAAAAGGTGCAATACATTTTGATGCAAGTTTTACTGCAGTGCTTGAATCCAAAGAGGCACGCTCTAACCTAAAAAAGGTATCCGTAACCTCAGAAAATCTCTCTACTCACCATTCTCTTTTAGAAATGCGTCATTTCATTCACTGTTGCAGAAATCAGCAGGGCATCGCAAGTTACAGCGCAGGACAAATGTGTCGTTCCTGCCAATCAGAAAAAGAAGTTCTGAACTTAAGAGACAGTGGATAAAAGTTCAGTGATTCAGACAGTAGCATGAGCAGGCATTAGGACAACCTATTTAAATACTGAAAATAAAAGAAAATTGTCCCTGAAGCAAGCTAGAGGCACAAATATTTCAATGAGGTTGTAAGTTAATTATGCTTTGTTGTGTATGGATAAAGTATGATCAGACACAGTACAGTCTTGGAATTGGTGGTGTACTCACCGGAATTGTATTCCACATTAATGAATATTATGTGGTGCTTTTTCATAAGAAAATCAAAGGTTTTCTCTTAAGGTGCTAAAATGAAGGTTCACTGAATTCAGATACGATCATATATGCAAATAGAAAAGGTTGTTTATTTAAAGGGCTATTTTTAAATATCTACCATAGCTCAAGGGAAAGGCCTCTACCACCTGCTGTGCAGAGACACATACAGAAACTCCCCATACTCTTCTTTCATCATAAATGTGAATGTCTGAACATCTACCCTCTGCTCTGTGTGAGAGTGGCTCATGATATAATGTGGCCAGTGTCAGTGTCCATCTGTGCAGTGGTCTGAAAAAGGCCATGACAGGAACCCCCTTTCCTTTCATATCTCTTACCAAATACAACGTATGGGAGTAGGCCGCATGATAGTGGCAGACAAGTTGCTGGTTATGAGCCACAGCTCCTCCATTGTCTAGCATGCTGGAGAAAGAGTGGGAGCCCCTAAAGAGGCCTGGCAGAGTCTCTGCTTCCATCTGCCTGCATGCCTCGCCATGGAGCCCAGCTCACACCACTTGAGATTATACTCACGTCCAAGCTGTTACTGTAATTTGCATTGGCTCATAGGCAGAGGAGAGTGAGGAGGAGGAGCTGCACATGAGGCAGGGATATTGTAAGTGGTCCTGGCAGCACTATGAGCTTGCTTGGGTGTAGTGTTATGGACAAGTGGCATGGAAAGGGCTATATTAAAGTGCAATAATGGCACTGAGCAGGTTGCCCTGCTGTCCAAGATTATGGTCTGGGTTAGTGCCATGGAGTAAATTATAGAAATGTAGTGTTCCCAGTCACATTCAGTATTGGTGTTGTATACCTTATACAGTAACTGCATTCTTCACAGTTCATTCTCAGTGCCTGTCTCCAGCAGCATATTAAAACTATTAGTCAGAATACATGACACAAAAATAATATCTGTAATTCTGAAATCCTTTGTCAAGTATCCGACTAATTAGCAAGAGCCATGTTCGTTTCCTTGCAATTAATTTAAATGAAAGGTCACGGACCTGGAGGAAACCCACACAAACACTGAGAACATAAGCAAAGTCTACACAGGAAAGGGCCTGTACCAAGGATCAAACTGAAAGACAAAAACACACAAGCTACTGTGCTGCCCTCTCTGTTTCAGATCATACATCAAACATGGGAAGTGAGAGTAATTTGAGAATTCATTTGAGTCCAAGGCATCGGCTTTATTTACAAACCATTTTCGGAACTGAGCAAATATCTGCGTTGAATATGGCAGCAGTACTCATCTGGGAGACATTGAATATGTAAAAACTGCTTGATGTAGGATTTTGAAAATAAATTCACGTTTTCGCCCCATAAAAGGGAACAAAACCAAAGAAATCACTTTCAGCTCAGTCCCACTGAATGTTCTCTGATGTCCTCATTTTTCAGGCTTAATTTGTTTCAACTTGATAGCTTTTGGACTTCAATTTGGTTCAGCGGCTAATTTATCAAATTTACTAATTAACTAGAGACAGAAAATAAAGAGCAATTTCTGATAATGCCACCTCCATCAAATAGGTTGTGAACTAATTATATATGGTACAGCCACAAGCACAATGGTTCATAATGAACTTCTTCTAGCTGGTGGTAAAGTCACTACATGTACAGTATTTAATGTCCCCTGTCCATTAACATCAGCCAGTATAATTATTTCAGTCAGTAGATCTTAACCTTTTTTGTTATATTATAGTTACAGAAAATATATTTACAAAGTTAAAAAAAAAACTTGAATCTAGTAAGAATTACTAAGACAGTAACTTAAGTATTGTGACAGCAGGAATGGAGATTCAAATGTCAAACCAGTTTTTATCAGTTTTATTTCCATTGGCAAGTTTGTAAGACGTCAACAATACACGGGAGTTTTTTTTGACTGACTTTCCATTATAGAGAATGTAAAATGTTTCACGAGGATTCAGCTATATAAACTTTGAGCACAGCTATGAAAAAAAACAATATAGATAAAATAAAATAATTATGTGACTGATTTTAACCTCCAGTAGCACTAGGAAGATACTGTTACTGTTTTATTAGTATGGGTCGTGCTAATTTTACGCCCCCCCCACCTCCGTTGTAGAGAAACAAGGACTCAAAACAACGTATATTGAGGCAAGCTCCATAAGCCTTCTACAGTTTTCCAAATGGGCATGGTTTTTACATGAATAATTTCAAATGCTTGTCTTTGAGTTTGACCGAAATTTGACACAGAAAGCATATGCCAGGAATGGTCATTATGGCTAACTGCAAAGGGATCTTTATAGAGCCACAATTATGGGAAATATGTCAGGTTGATTTAAGGATTACATTTAAAGAATACATAAGAAAAGAACAACTAGACACCGATCTCCATGGTGCACCCCAAACAAAAATAAAACAAGATCAATGCCCCAAACAAGTTAACACGTAAACTTGATGCTAATCCAGTGCTAACAGTTTTACAGAAGCACCTGGTGCAAAGCATTCAGGGTCTGTTTTTGTTTTTGTTTTTGTGTTGTCATTTTTCTTAGTAGTACTTGACAGTGTTCACTTCATTCTCTTGGTATAAAGCCAAATGTAGATAAATCCACACCTTATGTGTGTTCACTGCCCCACTGCCATTGCAAATGGATTGACATTGCAAGAAGCTTTATCTAACGCAGAGACAGGATTAGTGAAGCTGAGATGCCATGTAGTGTATGTGAATTTAATACCTACAATAAATGTAAGACAAAAGTTCTGCATAAACCTGCTTTGCAGAGGCTTTCTTGTGAAGTGTGTCAAATTGAAGCTGTGCGGTCCATTATTTGTGTGCAGTGAGTGAATCACATGCAGTCATAGCTGCCTTGTTCTGAAGTTGTAACACACACTTAAGCATTACAGCCTTGAGTGAATTTGGGCCACTGTCTTCTATATCAATTAGAGCTGTGAGAGTTTTCATTATTGCGTCAAGTTTTACAATAGAATCATTCATGTGGATCCCGTCCGTAATAAATCTCAATTGTTTGTGTTAATTAAATGATAGTGTAGTGATAAAGGAGAAGGTACACATTGGATATTTACTTTGTATTTGACTTAAGAAACAAAATGATGAATGGGGTCATCTACATTCAGTTGGGTCTGGTTGGGAAAGAACACAATGCACTAGTTTAACAGGATTAGGATTCTATAACCAAGCCATAACATCATGCTAATATGCTCATTATCATGAGCATATTAGCATGAGCATATTATCAGCATGGCTGACATTTAGCAGGTATAATGTTTACCATGTTCACCATCTTATTTTAGCATGTTAGGGTTTGTTAATTAGCACTAAACACGATCATAATATCATTAGTTTTGCAGCTAATAGTCATAAAGCAAAGTATTGGACAAATTCAAATAAACCTGATTATTGAACTATTGAGCAAAAGTCAAGTTGTTGAGATGTTTCAGTCTGGACCATTAGTGTGATGAAAAACCAAAGGTAGATGTACTGTACATTTCAGTGGCATTTTTTCTAAAACAGATATGTATATTCATGTGTTTTTGTGTAAAGGCAAAGATAAACCAAAACTTTTCCTTACTGTAACTTACTGTGACTCTATTGTGCAATTAACAGATGGTATGCATTGTTTGTTTCAGACACGGTTCCTTTATTATAGAACAAGATGATCAGTAATCCAGCTTCAATACATAACAACAGCTTATATCAATGATAGATCAGTGCACGGCTGTTTTGTTGTAAAAATGAATACAGTGTTTTTCAGCCAGGAAAGGTTTTAAGTTCAACCATTTGATACATTTTCTCTCTGCAGTGTACATCAGTTCATAACTACAGTCTGTTGTGGCATTGAAGCATATAACAGGCATACATAATACCTTGCAAGGGTACATACAGTGCAGGATCAATGCTGTATAGGAGCCTTGGGAGGAGGATTCCTCAGCATCACTGTAGCGTGAAGTGGCACCATAAGGCACCAATTCAGAGGGTCTATTCAGCTCATCTGCACAGAGCGAGGAGGGCATGGCGCCGCTATGCTAAGGAACAAGAAGACAAGAATAAAGTCAGTTCCAAGTGTAGAGGACAAACAATGAGGAACTAACAAAGCTGTCACCACATGGAAATCCATGCAGAAACAACATATAGAAGAGACAATCGTGCTGCTACAGTTTTTGTAAATCACAAATTCTTGTCACTGGATTTCCAAATAACTAAGCCTAGACGTAGAAATCCTACAAGCTGGGTGTCATTCAGAATCACTGTCTGTCCTTGTATTGTTTGGTAGCAGCTTCTGCTTTTATCATGGCTTGTTTGTCGGTGCTTTTTTAATTTTTATTTTTGACAAATATGTTGGCTGTACTCATGCAATCTCTTGGAAGGTGTCAGTGAAACTGCTGCATGGAGAAAAGCTACACTGTGTATTGTCAAGATATTTGTTGAGGACAGGACATGCCACTTCCTAAAACAAATTTAGGCTGAACCCTTGCAATCACTGAGTATTGTTTCTTGTGTTTTAAAGATACAGATTAAGTGTTTTAGAGTTAGTAAAGAAAATATGTATTGGTGGGATATTTCATTAGCAGGTTATTCATTTAATCATGAAAAGTGGTGAAAAGTGACAAAGCATTGCAACTTTTACTAAGATCAAAATCTTCCACCACTGATATCATTTAACAGTATAGTTCATCATAATTGCTGCAGTTTCCTCAATCCAAAGTGTGAACTTCAAAAAGGCCAGCTTTGTCTGTGAGTGTGAAACTCTGCAAAACCAGCAAATCTAAAATAGGCATGTGGCTGTTATAAATCAGAGGGCAGTGTATTGTCCTGTTTGTTCTATTAATTGTGACAGCTAACAGATTGAATCCAGTCAGAGGGTTTTTTCTTCTTGTGGAGGCAATTTGCGTAAAGTGGATTGACTGGAACAGCACCATCCAATAATTCCAATATGTATGATATGGTACTTGTGCCTGCGATGGACTGGCATCCTGTCCAGGGTGTACCCCGCCTTTCGCCTAATGTCAGCTGGGATTGGCTCCAGCCCCCCGTGACCCTGTACGCAGGATAAGCGGTTGACGATGGATGGATTTTATTTAAACTGAACAATTGAGAAGTTGGCAGAATAATTATAGTAAATGTTCCCAGATTTTCTTCACAAGTAGATATTAGGTGAAGCCACCATTAATTACAGATATGTCCTTCAATTTTATTTAATTTTTTAATGTGTAAATACTTGTCACTCATCAACTAGCAGGTAATCTTCAAGGGTAGACTTTAGAAAAGCATTTTTATTTATTTTTTTACCAATCCTAAAAAATGTGCTGGATTTTTTGTTATTCCAACTTTTAAAGCTTCCTTTAAAAAAATGTTTTTACCCATATTGCAGTAATTTGCAACTGTATCAGCAGCTATTGAGGGTAGATTATGTCACTCAGGGAGGTATACAAATTAAAAAAGCACAGGTAGCAAGTAAAGGGCAACAATCAATTAACAAATGTTCAATCAACAAATGACGTGCATGACTATACTTCCGCAGCACTATTGTAATTCCAGTGTTCTCTATCTTGTTCTTACAATTAAAGTTTATGGAGCTGCAATAGTTTGTACTTCTCACTTCTTTTTCATTGAATGTTTTAAATGGGATGTAATTGAGAAGGCCATCTTTGCATGCAGACATAATTATAATATGCAAATACTCCTCCTGTTTACGACAAGACCTCCCATCCCCCTGATGAGATGTGACCAGAAATCCCCAAGGCTGCAGAGCCTTGGTTTAGGTGGCAACTGGTGGAGGCAAAGCTGACTCGAATGAACTCGAGCTGTCAATAATTATGCCAGCATCGTGACAAGAGTCACACAAGGGCAGTTAGCAGTACACTGCCTGCACTGTTTAATTGGCTTTTACGGTTTCCTGACAAAGTCATGTCCAGAAAATACCCTTACAATGCGCCAGCTCTGGGCAAATGTTTTTGTGAGGCAAGGACAGACTCTGGCATGGTTTGTATTCATTCACCGTTTTCAATGTCACGTTCAAAATATGCTTCAGCTTCAACTAACTTGTGCTGTAATCCGGAGCTGCCACCTGACGCTAACTATTATTTTCATTTTCAATTAAACATATTTTTTATTTTTTAAATTAAACAATTACTGTTTGGTCTATAAAATGTCGTAAAGTATAGAATTATTCAAACCCTGTCGTGGCGTAGTGATTGAAATGAATGCCATGCTGTTATTGTAATGTCCCTGGTTTGATTCGATTCCTGGCATGGGACCTTTGTTACATTTCCCACTGTCTTTCTCCTGTCATTAATACCTTAAAAAACAACTGAAACAAAAAGAATAGAAATGATTAATCAAGTAAGAAACCTGTTGCCGATTAATTTTCTGAAACTAGCAAATTTATGGCTTTTTGGCATAAACTTAAACCATATTGTGGTTTTTAAAAAATCAAAACATTGTGAGAAATGCTAAGTTCCTAAAATCAATCAATCTGCACATTACTTGTTTTGTCTGAAATGAATACCATGCTGTTATCGTAATGTCCCTGGTTTGATTCGATTCCTGGCATGGGACCTTTGTTACATTTCATTTCCCACTGTCTTTCTCCTGTCATTAATACCTTAAAAAACAACTGAAACAAAAAGAATAGAAATGATTAATCAAGTAAGAAATCAATCTGCACATTACTTGTTTTATCTGACCAACAGTCTAAAACCCAAATATCACATAAGACAAGAAAGGCACCAAGTCCTCACAGTTGAGAAGCTGGAATAAGGTCATATTCTACATTTATGCTAAAAAACGATAAATCAATTATCGAAATAACTGCAGATTATTTCCTGTTGATTGACTAATAATTTCTGCTCTTTTTTAATATCATATTAATTAAGATTTTAATGGCCAGTGGTGTTTTTTATTATAAAAAATCACCATCAGAGTAACGCTGCACTTCTAAAAGGAAGCTATCGTTACCACATTCTGATCTCAAGATTACATCAAGTAGGCCATATTTCATTGTGAGTGAAATTAAAGATGGCAGGTAATAGCACATTCCTGTACAGTTTAATGATGGCAGTTAACGCTCATATACATTATTCTCACAGAGGGCAATTATTTAAGAGACACTATTTGATTGGTGTATTTAATTCTTTTGAAACTAGGGTGTGTGTTTGCCTCATGTGACAGCTCTTTGATTTATAAGATTGTCTTGAATAACTGTTGAATTTATAATGACCTAACTTCTTTCTTTCTGGTTATTTAATTATGTGAATATTCTGGAGAATTCATGGGTGCCCTAATTAAACGTTTCAACACTATGTGGATGTAAATGAGCACGTGAGAAAGCACGGTACTTTTCTAGTTTATAAAAGATGGACTTCGTGATTTCATGACTTTCTCTGAATTTGTGAAGACGCATTATCAGCTGCCTGTTCTGTTTAATGTGTAAACTGGATGCTGTGTTAGAGAATGCAGCAGCAGGAAGGTGTCTCAGTCAGAAATAGGACGAGGTGCTTGAGACAGCATCTTTCAGCTTTCATTTGATTCCTACTGCATTGTTTATGATGCTCTCTAAGCTCTTACTTTGAGTCATTTCTTAAGTGAGCAGCTGGTTATTGAAGATATCGAACAAGTCACTGCTTTTGTGTCATCTTTTAACAGAGCTCTATTGTGAATTTTTGAACCATAAGAGCATTTAGTCAGTCTATCTTTTGTTCACGTTTTCTGTCAGTATGTTTAAGTATACACACACGCATACACACATTGAAATTAATACGTCTTAGCCTGAAAACAGTAATTTATTCTGTTTGTGTCTTCTCTTCTTGGGCACATGCGTTCTTTCTTTGTTGACTGTGTTTGTCTGTATGTTAATGTGTAGATACACGGACATGTAGCTATTTCCATATGTATTATTTTGTGTTTGTGTGTGGGTAGCTGTTTATTACAGTGCGCTCACATGTACATGCCTTTTGCAAAATTATGCTTGTATGTAAATATGATGCAAGTATTGTCTTGTGTTTTAGTGAATGATACCATTTAATAATACTTTTTCATCTCAGGATCAGCTTCATAAAGGCCTGATCCATTTCAGATCCTTTTTTTTCTCCGATAGGCCAGCTGCTGAGAACACTAGACACTGTGAAAAAAGTGAAAATGTCAGATAATAGTGAAAAAGGTGACATCTTCAGTGACTGGCTTTGTCCAGCCGACAGTCAAAAAACCCCAAAATACTGACAATATAATCATTATATAGTCAAATAATATAACTTAAAGGAAGCCATTAATTGATCATCAAAATTGCTGGTTAATAATTTTTCTGTCAGTTGACTGATAGATAATTGAGCAATTGTTTCAGCTCTAGTTGCCATTACTATTTTTTAAATTCAGTTTGGTCAGAGACAAGATGAAAGTCACCACACAGCCAGATATTAAGCAGAACTATTTACAACCTTTATTTTTTTTTCCAAGATAAACAACTCATTTAAGGTCTGGACGGGCACCATGGGACAGAGAGCCCCCACACGGTCGGCTAAAGGACAGATCCCACTGGTACAGGAGTTAACCACCTTCAAAGACAAGAATATAGTATGTGTCTGCACAAGCAGATAAAACAAGAAGTAGTAGTACAGGCAACAGTGGTCACACTATACGTTGGAATCCAAATGCACAGTGATCAATAAGTAGGTTTGCTCTGAACTGAGGGAGGTCAAAAACACTCCCACCAATAGGAGGGCAGGCAACAAGCAATAGGGTCAGAATAGGCCACGCCCCAGATCAAATGCTCACACATTAAAATTTCAACTAGAACAAAAGTGTCAAGACATTACATCACAAGTATTAAACAACATAAAATCTCTCACCTTTCTAGGTTAAAGTAGCTAAAGGAGTTATCTGACCTCCAAGCACAAGAACACCTCCCCTACAGCATGAAACTGTCTTCACAGACGGCAGCACCAAAAGCACACTCTCCCTCTCCCCTGAGTGCCACTGCCCTGAAACAAAAGCAGCTTGTTATCTCACATTTGCTTGTTGTCCCTCCCACTCAAATGCACCTCTAATACAGATGAGTCATCAGTCATTAGTGTCCACGGGGAAAGCTACTTAGCTGTCAAATACATCTGAAATCTCTCTGCTAATTCTCATATGCATTTTAAGTTGTATTGTGGAGGGAAAAGCAAAATACAATTAAACTAAACTTGTATAGCACTTTTTATTGGCAGATGATTATTATTAAAGACAAATAACTATATTAGAAATTAATTTTAAGACCCATACAATGCTTTAACTAAAATAAAAATGTATTTGAGATAAAATTGTGATAAAACAGGGTTTTACCAGTGCTTATTTTTGATCACTGGCTAAAATGTGATCCAAAAAATCTTATACTGCTCAGAGATCATATTCAGGTTGTTTCTGCAGGTCTGCAGGTTTTTCTTTTACCATTTAGACTTGTAGAATTTCAGCCTTTTGTAGCCAACAGTAACAAATGTCAAAGGAAGCTTGGTGGATTTTAGGGTATGGGATGGATCCAGATTTAGAAAGCTTGAGCATAGTGTTGAATGTCAGATTCACTCCTGGGGGGCTTAGAGGGCGTAAATGTTCACATTTCAAATATAATGAATTATAAAGCTCATCTGTAGAAGTAAATACGGATCAACTTTAATTGGAGTTTATTAATAAAATATGCTTGTAATTACACTGTAATACCAGTTTCTGAACCTTTAAACTCTGGGTGTATGCAGATGTTTCACAGCTCTATATGTTTATAGGCAAATATACAGTATGTGCATATTTATGCATACATAGAATGTATGTTTGTGAATCATGGGTGTTTGCATGGGTGTATGTAAATGTCAGATTGTTATTTTAGTTGATTTAGTTTCCGAATATGCCAGAAAATGAAAAAAAATAAAAAGCTATTTTAAGTCTAAGTGATTCATCTAAGTAATCCCTTGTGAAAGTTTGTGCTCCTGCATGACTGGACACCAAATCAAACCTGAACTCCAGTTCACCTTGTGTTCTCTCCTGTTGTCTACACATCAATTTGGCGGCCAGCACTAATATTAAGCAATAAAACGTTAACAGACATGTGAGGCGGAGCTGCCCTTTTCTTTTAATTTATTCGGGCCATTCATACATCTGTTCACGTCCCTTCTTACCTTCTGAGCGCCCATCAAGATTGAAGCCTTGCTTTTCGGGCAGCTCAACATCATCTTAATGCAATTCAAAGACCTACATTCTACACCAGAGTTGCCGTGGCAACAAAGTCCCCCCCACCCCCTCCCTGAGATGCTGAAAGATCAATAGAGTATCCTCGACGGTGTGGCAGGAAATGCTCTGGCACAGATGGTCTTCTGAGAAACCATGAGCTTTGTGGCCTAGTTGCCATCTGAAAACTAACACAATCAAAAAGGGTCACTTTTATATTGAAGTTTAATAAACTTGGGCAACAATATTAGATTAAATCTGCACCATAGATCATAAGACTGCAGAAATTATCTCACCCCACTGTAGCTCTTTTATGGAAGTCTATTTAACAGGAAGTATGATCTGCACTGTTGTAGCCTACTTTATTGTTTTAGCTTTCCCAGTGTTAAAAAAAAGGAAATTTATTGTTGGCACTGTGGTGCCAACAAAAAAGGGGTGTTGCTAAATAAACAAATTCTCTCTTGGGGGTTTGGAAATTTTCTCACATAGTCAACCACCTAGTGTGTGTTATTTGCACATGGAAATGGTTTAACCTCAGTATAAATGGGACTTAACACAGGAAATAATTATGTGTGCTGGTTGTATTTTCATCTTGCTTGTATATTGTTTGTTGAATAAATTCCACAGGAGCTGTTAAGGTGGTCTTATTTCAGAGATAGAGGTTATAGTGGGGGTGGAAACACAAACCAAGTGAAGGATTGGATCCAGTGCCTTTCTTAACAGACAGTCTAATGGTTTACTGAAGTAATACAACAGTCAGTGGTGAGTAAATTTGATCAGCAACCTTCGAGCCCTCTGGTTTGTGTTTCAAGCTGTTCTACTTCCCTCAGAAAATGGCATCATATCAACACAGATTTTAATGAGAGCTCTGATTGGACAGCAGTATTTCATAGTTAATGAGGTGCTGTTGTCTGTCAGATAGTAGCCAGCCAGCAGAGTAAGCTGGGAGTTTTCATTGCTGGCTGTCAATTTCTCGCATCTCTATCTTGAACATGCGTAAAAACTTGAATGAATAACGTAAAGCTTGAAAGGTGGAGAAAGAGAGCTTGGCTTGTTTGTTGTATTTCTGCTATGAAATTTGACATGTGGCATTCAAAATATTCCATTAATTTCACTGCAGGCCTTTTATAATAAAATTTAATTTAGACCTATTGTTACTGTAAGCATTATATGCTTGCTTTGGGCACAATTGGGGACAAAATCGGTGGTGTTAAGGCACGTCAGCACCACCTCAACATGGTGGAACGTAGATAAAAAGGCTCTAAAATTAGTCACGACAAATTGGATGAAGCATCAAAAACGGTGAAAAACAGACACTATTTGTGTTTAAAATCCCCAGCCAGTTTTCCTGAGTGAATTAAAATAAAAGAGAGCTGGACCTTTATAAAAAAAAAAAGGAAGAGAGACATTGCTGTTGATTGACACATTGGATCTGGCAGGGATCAAAAGTGTCACACTGTGGGGGTGGATGGGGTGGTGGTGGGCTGCATCAACTCACAGTATGTCATTCTCTAAACCAAGAAAAGAGAAATAAGTTGTCATCCCTTTACTTTATCGGCATTAACAGGCTCTCTCATCAACAGTGAAGCTTAAGGCATTAGCAATCAAGATGGATGCCAAAGAGGGTAAAACCACTGACAATGTGGCATCAGCACATCACCGTTTGTGTTCCACTGGGGTCTCTTATGGTTATTACAGCCAAGAATCACTTTTTACTCCCGTCACCACAGGCGTGTTCTCTCCGAGAATGAAATCAATACCTTTAAATGGGAATCAGAGAGTCAGAACATCCTCAACGCCTCTGTCGGATGGACTCAAAAACAAGCTGTATTTCCGCCGTTTTCACCTTTACTTTTTGTTGCCGTGATTTACATGACAGGTTTCTTTCTAATTTTTGCAGTACATCTCAGAAGCACGGGAAGAGAGAACGTGAAAAGGTCATAAAAATCTTTGAGCCCTGTTGACAAGTGCCCTTTTCTACCTTTAATTCTCCATCCTGATGTGAAACTCAGAGCAAGAAAAACACACAACCCTTGTTATGGAAATGTACATAGCATGTAGTTACCTAATATAGGAAAACTGTCCTGTGATCATTCAAGAAATTATATGATTCAGTGGTGATGCAGTCTGGTGGCACAAAAAAACATTCTGTTATTTCCATTAAAAGGCTACAGAGACATAGGCTCCTGACAGCGTCGGTGCAGCCTTTCATCATCCCAGGTGCCATTATTTCAGAAAAGCTCCATTTCATTTTGTGATTGATACCTTGCTGGCAGTCTCAGCAATCTTGGTCAGAGTCTGGATTTTTGCAGCATGCTCTCATAAAGGCTATGATGCTATTTATTAATTCAAAGATCTCTATTTTCTGACTCAGTTTCTATCTTATTTCTCTTTGTCTGTCTCAAATACAGGACCTGGAAGCTGATCAACTATGGACCGGCTGGTTGTGTGCGTGCTGCTGTGTGCAGCTCTGGTGAAGGGATACAGCTGCCCGGGCCGCTGCATCTGCCAGCACCTCTCTCCCACTCTGACTCTGCTCTGTGCTAAGACTGGTCTGTTGTTTGTACCCCCAACCATAGACCGCAAGACCGTCGAGCTGCGACTTACTGACAACTTCATCACCATCATCCGCAGGAAAGACTTTTTCAACATGACTAGTTTGGTCCACCTCACCTTGTCCCGTAATACCATCAGCCAGATCACCCCCCATGCCTTTGTCGGCCTGCGATCTTTGCGGGCGCTCCACATGGATGGAAACCGTCTCAGTGTGATTAAGAGTGACCACTTTAAAGGCCTCATCAACCTGCGTCACCTCATCCTAGGAAACAACCAGATCCACCATGTGGCCCCCACCTCCTTCGATGAGTTTGTTGCCACCATAGAGGACTTAGATCTTTCTAATAACAACCTGCGTGGCCTTCCCTGGGAAGCCATAGCCAGAATGACCAACATTAACACACTCACACTGGACCACAACCTGATTGATCACATTGGAGCAGGGACTTTTACGCTGCTCACCAAGCTGGTCCGCCTGGACATGACCTCTAACAGGCTGCAGAAGCTGCCACCAGACAGCCTGTTCCAGCATGCACAGGTCCTGTCTGATGCCAAGGGCTCCAGCTCCTCCACTCTGGCTGTGAGCTTTGGTGGAAACCCTCTTCACTGTAACTGTGAGCTGCTGTGGCTTCGCAGGCTGACAAGAGAGGATGATCTGGAGACCTGTGCTTCGCCAGAGCACCTCATGGATAAGTATTTCTGGTCCATCCAAGAGGAGGAGTTTATCTGTGACCCTCCGCTGATCACCAAACATCTTTCCACTAAGCCCTTTGTGATGGAAGGGCAGGGTGTGACTCTTAAATGCAAAGCCGTGGGTGATCCAGACCCAGAGATTCACTGGCGGTCACCAGACGGCAAGCTGGTGCATAATAACTCCCGCACCATCCTGTATGATAATGGCACCCTCGATATTCTCATCACCACGCTGAAGGACAGCGGGGCATTTAATTGTGTGGCGTCCAATGCCGCAGGCATTGCCACAGCTGCTGTTGAAATCAACATGATCCCCTTACCCTTGTTTGTTAACAACACAGGCCACATGCGCGAGGACCCCGGCCTCTCAGACATCACCACCTCCTCCAAATCTGGCAATGACACCAAGGGCTACGACAAGCAGGACAGGAGGGTGATGGTCACCGAGCTGACCTCCTCCTCCGCAGTGATCCGTTGGCCATCTGAGCGCCACATCCCCGGGATCAGGATGTACCAGATTCAGTACAACAGCACGGCAGATGATACTTTGGTGTACAGGTAAGCCATGGTGGAGGGGGTAGAGGGATTGAGAGAGGGGAGGGTGGTAGAGCAGGGACATGAGGAAAGGTGAGACATCTGGAGTTACCATCTGCTGAATGACACAGCGGTACGTTATGGCAGATTGACAGATCCCAAAGATGCAAAATGATTAAGTATGTCCACAAATAAGCGCAGCCCATATAGTGTACTCTGCGGTATAAACTGAGGAGGAATGTTTTTCCATAAATTTAAATGCATTAAAATGCATTGTAATATGCACAAAATGTACAGTACACTTAAGATATTTATAGATTCAGCAAATCATTTTCTATCTCTGATGTTTGAGTAGATTTTCAGCATCATTAAAACATAATATGGCAATAAACAATAACATGAGGGCCAACTACTTCACTGCATGTAACTGTTTGTATCATTAGCAAGTGTCTGCATTAATTGGTTTAAACACAGAGTGTGGTTACATGTGATTGTAATGATAGGCTTGGTTGCAGTGGAGAAAGAAGTATTCAGATTATTTATTTACTTTAGGTAAAATAGCAATACACTATACCATTACTGGTACACTATAAAAATACTCAATTACAAGTAAAAGTCATGCATTCAAAATTACTAAAATTACTACAGTAAAAGTAGAAGTGTTATCAGCAAAATGTATCTAAAGTATCAAAACTCTTAAATTATATTTATTTGAAAAAGGTCCCCTGTGAGTGATATGCTATTATTTATTACGTTATCATATTTTTAACACTGATGCAACAATTTGTAAGCAGATGTTTACTGCTGGTTGGATGAGATGGAGCTAGTTTGAGTTACTACTAATTAGTTGGATTCATCCAGTGGTTCGTAAACTACGGGTCATAAAATATATCTGAGGGGTCCTAGGATGCTTAATGGGAGGAAAGAACAAAAAAGCTAAGTTCTGCTACACAAGTTTGTATTGTTTTTCACTTTTCTCAGTTTACAAAATTTTGGAACATTTAACCCTTTTGGCCTCAAACAGGTATTCAGTTGAAAACTCATGGACATCTGAAACATGACAACAGATGTTGCATTTTTGTAAGAGGTAATGAGCCAAACAAGTTCAAAACCAATGTTTTAGTTTACAAGATTATAATGTTGTTAAAGTAAAATATTAATCTGAAAAAAGTAACTATAACTTTAGCTTTTAAGATTTTCCCCATTTTCCCGTGAAATGTATTTAAGTAAAATGGACATAGTCAAGTAAAGTACCTCAAAATTGTACTTAAGTACAGTACATGAGTAGATGTGAGTAAATGTAATTTAATGTTGTTGTCAAGGTAGAGCTATCACACTTTATAGGCCAACTAAATGGTTTGTATATAAATTCTGATTCTGAAAAGGAGCTAGTAACGAAAAATGAAATGAATGTAATGTAGCAGTGTAAAACGCGTAATATTTCCCTCTGAAATGTGGTGGAGTAGAAGTATAAAGTATCATACAATGAAATCACTGTACTTAAGTACATTACTTGAGTAACTTTCCACCACTGCTTGGTTGCTTCAAATAGAAGAATACTGTACAGGCACAAGGTCAATATTCTGTATGCTTATAGTAAGTTTCCATGTGTAGTATACAGTACAGATATAGAGAAACTGGCAAAATCAATCAAAAAAAAAGTGAATAAAATATTTGCATGTGTTTCTTATGCCATGTGTGATGCACCTGAACTAAATCTGGTATACTGAGAATTATTTCAGGATTTATGTGTTCATGGAGCGAGTTAATAATAGTGGTCGACTTTCTTTTTTTTATTTTTTATTTTAGATTCTATTAGATATAATGAGTCACTCTCCTGTATAATTTTCTCATCCAGTTTAGGCATGGAGCTGAGTGTTGTTTTGTCTTTAGGTGGTACATTATTACCTACAAATGATAACCATCAAACTCCTCCTTTAGGGAAAAGGAACAAGCTTCTAATTATATTAACGCCAATGTTGACCTGAAGACAATGCCTTCCTCCATTGTATTTAGAGTCGAATAATCTTGCAGTTGCCAACAAAATGTGACCTTAGGTATTCACACATCAAAACTGCTTTCATATCATGCGTCACTTGTCCTGTAGCCTGCAGCTGTTGTGGCATATTCTTTAGACAGCGAGCCTCCTCTGCCTTGTTTATCACCTTGCAGTTTACATTTTATACACAAACCCAATAGAGCAACTGCTCACTGCTGTTTTATAATGTAACATATTCTCTCATAAGTCAACTTTAATGAAGTGTTGTGCTTTTTATGTTTGTCTACCAGAATGAGTGATATTTAATGCTAGTGCTGCAATGCCCGTGTTGTCTTTTTGAGGTGTGGGACTGACACCTTTGTGTGATTTAATACACCTTATGCAAATCAGTAAATGTGGGCGTTGTAATTCCGATGATTAATCGGCTACATCTTCACCACCACACTATGTTTCTTTTCTCTGCAGAATGATCCCATCTACCAGCAAGAACTTCTTAATCAATGATCTGGCCGCAGGACGGGAGTATGACCTTTGTGTGCTGGCGGTTTACGACGACGGCATCACATCATTAACGGCCACACGTGTGGTTGGCTGTGTGCAGTTCCACACGGCCAGTGAGGTCAGCCAGTGTCGCTTCATGCACAGCCAGTTCCTGGGAGGCACTATGATCATCATTATTGGTGGTATAATTGTTGCTTCTGTCCTGGTTTTCATAATCATCCTGATGATCCGTTACAAGGCCTACAGCAGCCCAGAGGACAGCAAGACCAAGGTCAGCTCCAGCATGCACTCCCAGACCAATGGCAGCCAGCAGCGGCTCCAGCGCTCTGCCTCCAAGCAGCCCTCTGACGAAGGCCAGCGTGAAGCCCTGGTGCCCAAAGAGTGCTTGGCGCTGGTGCTGAAGGTGGACAATGAGAAGAGGGAGGATCCAGCAGCCACCACTGCCATCCTTGAGGTAGAGCTGCCTCCCCTGACTGTAGACAAGATGAAGAGAAGGACAAGCCTGGATGCACAGCGTTCTGGACCCCCATCTGACGACACGCAGACTGACAGTAGCCTGACGGGCTCCACCATGTCCCTTTGTCTCATAGGCTCCAATGCTGGCACCAAGGAGGCACCCAGGCTCAAGGACAAGAAAAGTGCCTTGGCCAACATGGGATTGCTCCCCAATGAGCTGGCACGAACTAGGCACAGATTTTCTTTTGACGGAGGGGATTACTCCATTTTTCAGAGTCATAGTTACCCACGCAGAGCGAGGACGAGGTGGCACAAGTCCACCAACCAGCTCAACATGGAGTCATCGCCGCTCGCCAACAGGAGAGTCACGTTCAGTAGCACTGAGTGGATGCTTGAGAGCACAGTCTGAGGAGAGCAGTGTAGCTGAAAGAAACGGCTCAGCCACACGCAAACATACACATGTAAAAACACAAATATGTCTACATGCCATATGACAGACACGTTTCTCTTGCGCACAGCAAATGATAAACACAAGCACATTTACTTACACATGCAAACTTTCTGTGAGTTGCTGGAGAAGAACACAGTCTCCCTTCATCCTGCCTCCCCATCATACTCCCAGAGAGGTTTGTTGGCCATGTCCTTTCTTTATGCAGCAGTGCCTTATTAAAAAAAAATGTACGAATGGAGGATGCTGCTCACTGTAGTCATAAACCTTCCTCTCCATCATTGCCTCCCTATAATGGGAAGCATTTCTTTGGATTTTTAAGTTTCTCCTTTTTCTGTGACATGCCAAGAGAGTATGGCGTTTGGATGTGACTGTTTAATTGTTTAAAAAGGGAAAAAAACAAACAAACAAACTTCATCATAGCTGTAAAGTGGACAGCCAGGTATCCTGTTATGTCAATCATGTTTTGGGTTCTATCAACAAAAAAAAAACTTTTGCACAGAAGACACGAGATACAAGGACAAGTATCACCACCAGTCTATACAATAATAATTATTAAAAAGAAAGAATAGGATTTTACACATGCCGATTTCTAATGTTAGCATAGAGAGGATGGACCTGGAAACCAACCGTGGATCCTGCTCTGATGGTCGGACTGTATTATGTTAAATAGGTATTGTTCCAGATGTGACTGTATATTAATCGGTACTGTATCTGGCTGGTCTAGATAAAAAGACAACCAACAAAAAAGACATATATAAGTATATTAAAACATTGGTGTATGTGTACTAACTATGTAAGTAAGTCAAGTCATATGTCACATGACTTTTTACAAAGCATTTGGGTGTTGGCTGCAAGTTTTTACATTAAAAACCTGTGTCATCACACCTCGCCCTTATTTAGTATGTCAAAGTTTGGACCATTTATCCCCTCACGAAGGGTATTAAATTTTTTGTGTGGGTTAACTGTATCAGTGGCATTTTTTTCTTGTGCTTGAGGAGCAACAGTGTGTGTCCACTGCAGGGAGGTACACGCAAATTGAGATAAATATTTGATTCCTGAGTACTATTTATAAGGCTTCTGTGAAAGCTGCACGGAGCAGAGTTGGGTGTGGGACGATGAGGGACATGATAACTGGACGTGGTGCTGAATCCAAATGCAGCCAGCTGTTATTGGCAAGGGTGTGGGATATGTTGCTTCCCACTAGGGGGAGACAAAGCTTAGGTTTTTAAGGTTCACTTTTTCTCAAAATCTAATTCTGGATGGACTGAAGACTTAGATCTTGAAAAACGGGTAACACTTTACTTAGACCTCCCCTATTTAGCACCTACGTCCAGCACTGCATGTAAACAGCTATTACATGGTTTATAAAACATTATTATGTAGTTGTAAGCCGAGAAAAGGACATTTTTAAATGTTTATGTATTGTCAACATGTTTTACTCCTTTTGTGAAGCGCCTGTAACTGTGTATAAACAGAGCATGAATGATTAATAGTACAATATGACAGCTATAATCATGTTTAATTATATGACCATATATGACGATCATTACACACATGAATAAATCCTTAAAGTATGTGTTAAAAAACATTTGACTGAAAAAAAAAAAACACTAGATAAGTTCACTCAGATTAAAAACGATTCATAAGTATGTTCAAAACTCATGAAGACATTTTGAGCTTTCCACCGTATCCCATGGCCTTCACTGTTTGCCAAGTTGTCATGGGCGAGTGAAGAAGTTTATAAATAAATAAATACTGCATTCATAAATAAAAATGAGAAATTTTTGTATCATTAAAACTGATATATTGTAAATAATTTACTGTTTAAACTGATGCTTCATAAGAGGAGTCATAATTGTTGACAAATCAATTCATAAACACTTTAATTTTCACAAAATTAATATCTGCTTACTATAATGTGTTATAAACCATTTTTTTGTATACTATACTATGCATATAAATGCTTAACACAGGGGGTGAAATAAGGTGTTATTATAATTAAACATAAGGTGTAGTATGGAGTCAGGCCACAAAATCTTCCATAGTTGTAAAACTGCAAACTGGGTTGAGATCTAGTGACTTAAAAGCCTGTAGAATTTTGGTCACGTCATTTTCAAACTAACCAATCCCTTTAGTGAACCCTGATGCACAGAAGCATCTGCATTTGAGGTTTTTCTTTTAACCCCCTCTCCACTCCCCTGCCCTCCCCTTTCCTCTGTAGGCTTGACAGTGGGAAAAGATATGATCAGGGTGGATGAGGATTTGTTTGCTACTACAGACTCTGATTACAGCACTACTTAACACAGGCTGAGATGAAACGGAGCTGCATTTACAGCAAAGAGATAAAACATAGAGCAGAGAGATAAGTCACACTGGAGGTTTTCCATCCTCTTGAATCTCCTATTTGCATCCTCAGTGACTGAGACGATTGAGTCTTAAGAACTGGGCCAACTCTTCCTTTCTCCTCATCACACTTAACCAGTTTTAGCATTCTGCTTTTAAGGTCAGCCACAAAGGTTCACATTCGACATAGCTTAAAATACCGGTTTTCCTGCTAGAACAAGACTTAACTTTAGGGTGTACATACTCAGCTGTCAGTTAGTGGTGCACATATTTTTCAACCACTGTCAGTCTCCTCATTAACTGCTGATGGTTTCCAGTCTGGAAATGTGTTGGTGGCCATTTCTCACAACAGGAGAAGAAGTATTTCTGTCTGTTCCTATCTGTAACCATTATTTAACACAAAATCTGCTTAGGCAGAAGGAGACTGACTTCACCCAATCTTCAGAATTGGCCAGGGTAGCCAAACTAGCGGACACCGGGGGTAGAGGAAAGTATGTGGTGTCTCATCAGCAGTTCTGAGTGACTGCAACAAATGTGCCTTAACTTGGTGAGGATGAGGGGGTTTTTCCAACTGAAGATCCCATTATATATTTAATGCATAGTAATGCGTGTTTAAAAAGTCCAATCTGAACATGGTTTAGTACTTACAAGACTTAAAGTCTTATCCATGCTGTCTGCTCCACATTACTACTTTTTTCAACAAACTTTATTCCAACTGTGCTGAAACTTAGACACTAATGCAAAATTTGGACCTTTTTTTTCTCTGTGATTAGTTTATTTCATCACACTTATATATGACACCTGCAAACTGACTCCAAACTGCAATTGTCCGATCCAAATTGGATCCTTGTGTTGCTGGTTTTCCAGTAGCCTCATATCTGTGTGTGATGCTTGTATAACTACAAATTTCAATAATTTATTTATGTATTTTTCTGTCTCCTGAAAATCAATTATATCAAGACAATTGATACAGTTTCTGTGGAGAGAGAACTTCTCCAACTATAGCAAACTATTGAAACTGTAAATAAAGATTTTGTTTTCCTGCTGCCATCTCAACTATTTGAGGAGACTTGCAGTACTAGTCATTAGCATAAAGTCACACCCGTATTGAGTAATGGCTTTTTGACAGCTACAGCATGAAAGGCACACACATTTCATTATTTGTAATGTAGCAGGAAAATTTATTATTTGCATTTATTTCTAAACAAGATTTAAGAGTCCATCGCAATGTTAGCGGTTTTGTAAGGCTGTCCTATGCTGCATTGAGCTGAATGCTAACGTTAGC
>NC_060166.1:27364493-27377960 GCF_021292245.1 Micropterus dolomieu | reverse complement strand
CCTTCATGCGGCGTCGGAACCGCGTAGGAAATTCACAGCCGCACCGGCAGAGCTCCAGAATATGCAACTCGGCCGGCTCACGCGCGGACGCGCTACAAGTGCGAGGGCCCGCCCAACGCTGCTTGCAGCTTTAATTTATTTATGTATTTTTCTGTCTCCTGAAAATCAATTATATCAAGACAATTGATACAGTTTCTGTGGAGAGAGAACTTCTCCAACTATAGCAAACTATTGAAACTGTAAATAAAGATTTTGTTTTCCTGCTGCCATCTCAACTATTTGAGGAGACTTGCAGTACTAGTCATTAGCATAAAGTCACACCCGTATTGAGTAATGGCTTTTTGACAGCTACAGCATGAAAGGCACACACATTTCATTATTTGTAATGTAGCAGGAAAATTTATTATTTGCATTTATTTCTAAACAAGATTTAAGAGTCCATCGCAATGTTAGCGGTTTTGTAAGGCTGTCCTATGCTGCATTGAGCTGAATGCTAACGTTAGCCTGCTAACATGACTACATGCTTTTTCCATAGTGGGGGACATATGGTGCCGAGCAGTGTAAGAACGGTGAGGGTGTCTTTCCAGTGCACAGCACAGCAAGGTAAAGTTGTTTACCTTGATGATGTGTTGGGAGCTATGGTAGTCACAAACCACAGTAAGAGCCTCGAATCTCCAGCACAGACACATTGAGGATATAGTTAGGGGGAGACAGTCACAGGTTGCCAGCCCAGCTAAAGCAGACCAACCCGGGCCCCCTGAAAAACCCTAAATGACCAAGCAACTGTAAGATGCTGATGTTTAGCATATTAACTATCTTTGTTTAGTGTGTTAGCATGCTAACATTTGCTAATCGTCCTTAACACAAAGTCAGAGAATCACCAAAGTTTTGGCACGTGAGTGAGGGCACTAGAGGAAATGACGGGATCACCGAAGTCATTAGGGTACATCTTTTGGGAACCATGAATGTCTGTACAAAGTGTTTTGCAAATTCATCCAGTAGATGTTGAGATATCGGTCTGCCACTTTGGACCAAATTGGTGGAACGACAGATCAACATTGCCATCACTCGAGTTGTGCAGATTGCATGGTTTAGAACTGCACACAAGACTAATTGTGGAAACAACGCCATTACTTCTGCTATCTAAACCATTTGTGGAGACTTGCAGTAAGGGACATTTACAAAGAGTTGCGCCCTGTAGCCTATTAAGGAAGGGCTTTTTTCAAAAAGCTACAGTTTGAGGTGCACATATATTCAATATCCTATTTATTGGTTATTTTTTCTTGATAATAATTGTATGAATAAGTTGTCTTAACTAGATATATGCAGCTCGTATTAACCCTGACAATATGTTTTATAAAGCTCAGTCAACACGATTTGACCAGCCAAATTTAATTTACTTTTTTCTATTTCCAAGATTCGGGCAGTTGCAGCCAAGCTCAACACAGCCCACTCTGCTGCTTACAGAGAACACTTAGCCTATTGACACAGACTCAGCAAAGTGCTTCGGGCTCTTCCAGTACACACACACACACACACATTTTCAAAATGGTTTACCAACACTTCCTTCAGCATCAGATTATCTAAAAATACTCAGATGGCTCTAGCTTACCACTTCTTACCAGGATTATTCAGACTTTGACTGTTTGAAAAATGGTAAATACAAAATGTAGTCTGACAAGTGTGATAGGAAGAAACTGACAAGTGGTACAGAACATGATGCTAATAAGGTCTGAATAGTTCTGTTATTGAATCTTTTTCTCAGGTATTAAATTCACCCAAAGTACTACATTACGTAAGCAATAAGACGACCTGCAGCTCTCTTATAGAGAGCCGAACCATAGAGTGGTCTTCCATTAGTATAGCAGCCAAAGAGCACTTCTGCAAATCACTAAATAAATTCACTTTGATCATGAATAACATCTTATTAAGGTATATCTCCTGCATCATAAGACTGCATGTTCAAACTGGGACAGGACTGCGGTGAGGTCTTTGATCCATGATGGCCTATAGAGAGGAAGCCCCCTCTGTGGATTGCTTTACAAACAGCCTGACAAATCAAAAAATCACAACTCAAATCATAAATTTAATTTTTCCTTATGCTGGAGGTTTTTTAGTAAGTATAAAAGTATGAATTATTAACTCACTTATCTAGTTTTACACTGCCACCTCATTAAACTGCTGTATTTGGCTCAGAACACGTGATGTTATCTTAACAGGCAGGTGGATCTTACATTTATAGTACAGGATGTTTACAACTCAATCATTTTATACTCTGTGACAAATAGTGACACATAACCATTTCTGTTAAAGTATATTCTCTAATTTATTTAACAACAGAGATGTATGGTTCAGAATAATACAGACCTGTATGGAAATTGCTGTGCTGCATACAAATATAATACAAATTAAAAACAAAATGAATAAAATACAATGCACATCCTATAATAATTGGTGAGGAAACTTGCATAATGTCTTTTTTTCTTGAATGAAATGCGCTAGGAAAAAACATGTGAATCAATTCAGGACAAAGGGTCTCCTTGTGAGGCAGACCGAATGAGGAGAAACTAAATGATCAATCAATGAGCCTGCAGCTGACAGAATTCTCCATGAGGCATGAGGCAGGTACCGCACCATCCCTCTGCATGCTGCCTGCTGTCTGTACTGCCGATCAGTGTGCTTCAAGCCACTGCAGAGGTGGATGTGGAATTGCTTCACAGAACGCCCACAGAGAGGGCCGAGAGCGCAGGTTTGTTGATGTCTAACAAAGTACAAAACAGAATGGGCAGAGAAAAGCCCCGTGTGAATTTTAAGGCGAACACAGGAATCTGCAGTCGTTTTCCTGGTTGTTTCCTGAGCTGTGCGTCTGTCCATGGCTATGCATCTCAGTCTCCAGAACTATCATCTGAGCTGTCCTCACCTGCTGCTTTCCAGTTTTTCCTCCTCTTCTTTATTGAGTTCGGCCCCGAGTCTGAGTCTTTGTGGGAGTCCTGCTTTCGCTTTTTGCGACGGTGAGTCCGTCTCTCCCTTTCTCTTTCATCATCACTGTCCCCTAAGCTACTGTCCTCATCCCTCTCTCTAGTTTTAGCCATTTTCTTGTTTTTATGACGACTTTTAGTCCTTTTACTCTGCTTCTTGTTGGCAGCACTGCTGTCATCGCTGCTGCTCGTGCTCTCCGCTTTCTTGCGCTTTCCTTCCTCGCCTTTCCTTTTCCTTTTCTTTTTCTTCTTTCGAGATTTTTTTGACCTTTTTGATAAGCTTGCTTCCGTGTCAGACTTGGACTTTTTCATTTTGTGGTGCCCAGTTTTCTTCGTGGCACTGTGTTTTTCACTAAAGAAAAATTGAACAAAATAAATGTACGCTACACAGTGAATTGGTAGAATTTTATGTATGACATAATGAATTACAATGAATACAATCAGTTTATTTGTCATAAAGGGTGCTACTCGGCTTTTGAATACAGTTGTGTAATCTCTTCTGGAGCTCTGGAGGGGCTTTCTAAAATCTGATAAACATAAAAAAAAACACCTTTAGGCCTCAGTGTTTTAACTGAAAGTTTGCTTGGCATTCACATCATATGGGTAGAGATGTTAAAGATTCCCATGTTAACAACTTGCAAATGTCCACATCATCAAGATATGTATGAAAAAGGAGACAATTGTGTGAGGATTAAAATACGTCCATGGTATGTACCACTGTATTAGTAAGTGTCAAGTCAGATATATCTGAGCTTTCAGAAAACTTTCTGAAACTTTGATATTACGTGAACACTGCGTAACAAAAGAGGTCGTTCCGTTGCATTATGAGAAGTGTAGGATCCATGTTTTTCGGAGCTGGATATCTCGACTCTTTGTGGCATTCATTTATAAAAAAAAAAAAATTTCATCTTTCTCTAGCTTGACCCCCAATGTCATGGAATTGTTAAATCGCTGGAGTGCCCCTTTAAAATATGAGTTGCATATGTAGCTCAATTCTAATGTTTTGATTATTTGATGCATCGCTATACTTTTGCTTACCTGTCACTTTCAAACTCCTCCGGATAAAGCTCCTTGAAGCCGCTATGTCCCCATCTGTAAAGTCAGCACATAAGATAAGCTTTCTCATTTTACTTCTTTTCACATTTGAGAAGTTAGCCACTCATTTTTCCAAAAAATGCAAGAACCTAAAACCTATTCAGATGAAGATTTAGTCACGTAATGTATATGTAGCTTTGGCAATATTGTTGCTATACATTCATGGCAATAAAGCTAATTTGAATTTAATGTACCTGTCAGGATCACTGGCCTTAAATTCATACAGTTTGCGAGACCAGTATCGAGCCTCTCTGTCATCATGTTCTGAGATTCGCTCTCTGCTTCGACTCAAGTCTCTGGGTTGATCTGGTACTCGATTCACTCGCCCCCTGAAAAACAACCATCATTAATAAATCAAATGGTAACAAACAGTAACAGCTCTCTATACGGAGACCAACATTATGAAACATCCTTCCAAATGAGCTCTGGTGTGCGTTCAGGTGGCTCAAAATAAACTTAGACATTCACTGTTGCTACCTCACACACTCCGTATCTGACAAATGTTTGTGGTGGGATGTTGTGGTCTCCCAGTCTCGCATTTTCCACATCTCCATCTCCTCCTGGATCTGCAGTGGGTCAACAAGTAAGTACATTAAAGGATTGCCCAGACGCACAGACTAACACCTATGAATTCACCAAAATCAACTGTACAGGATTCAAATATTAAAAGCAGTAATATACAGTATACATTCTTCAAGACTTGTAAAGAACAAAAACATTTGTGAAACATTCAGTTTGTGAATGTGTTACCTACATTTATATCTTAGTACAATGATATTTGTCACCTGGGCATGAAAGTGGATCAGTGCATCACAAAACGCTTAATCCATATACAGGTCAACAACACATCTCTAAGATAAGATTTCGCTCCTGGACAGAAAAACGTCACCTATTTTAATAATGGTATAGTAATAATGGGAAATTAAAGCCTCACAAATGTGAGGATTTACTGCCTTTCTTTGTCTTATGCATCAAGCAAACTGAGGACGTCGCATTAAGGTTTATGGGATTCATTTAGAAAACAAATACCAGATTACTCAGTAATGAAAATAATAGAGGCAGTTCTACAACTGATTGATCTGACTTAAGTGTTCATCAGAATCAGAGCTTTTCAGACAATGTGAATGTTTTCAGGGTATCATAAAACAAGGTTATAACGTTACTTGGGGGGAGTAAGTTTTTCTTGCATTCTCAGCCCCATCCATGGTGGAAACCAAGACAGTGATGACTTGTTTCTATTAGCCTGCATTAGTTTAGATAGGTATACTTATATAAATAAACTGGCCACTGAGTATGTTTTCCACTTGTCACACAAACGCATGAACTCACCTTGTTGTGGGCATCTGTGTGGCGGATTACATTCCTCAACAACGTCTTCCCCAACGGCTGCTTTGACATGATGACACCTGGCATGAGACAAATGTAAGTGATCCACAGACAAGACCGATCGTTTTTTAATACCCCTAAGGATAACGTTAAGGGTGATAAGTGCAAACAGATCTTACTGATACATGATTGCAGTAATTACTCTGTAAACGTTAACGTTACATGAACGCTCAAAATCACCTGTTAGCCTACCTCGCTAGCTAACACTGTTGGATATTAATATACAAGACTAGTATCAAGTAACAAGAATGTATTGCTTGCAGGTAGTTCAAAGAACATAAAACTACTCTTTCACCGTTATTTCGTGCATGTGAACAAACTGTACCTTTTCAAAACGAGTGGCATTCAAGAGGAACAACACACAGCTCACAGCCAGACTGTATATAAAAAGCTCACAGCCTTTACCGGCACTTCCGCTTTACTGATATACGTAACGTCGTCGAACATTGGACGTCACTGAACGTTTGAAAACTTGAGCTGTGATTGGTCCAAATCGTCCGTCAATCATCGTGGCACAAGCAGTGAACCTTTCTGCTAGTGGATATTCAACAATGAAAATGTTTAACTGCCAGATTAATGGTACCGGTATTTTGAATTTTGAAAAGTGAATAAATAAAATATAAGTAAACATTCGATAACAAAATAAAATAATATTTTAAGCCACCATTTTAAAGAACTACTAATATCCACAGCTAATTAGCAAAATTTTTGAATGGCATGGCTTATGTGAACTGGATGCTAGTGCTGACGGTCACACTGAGAGTCAACGCCTCATTTGTTTAGGTTAGGTGGACGAAAAAAGTAACCGATGAAGAGAGTCAAATATTTAGCAAGCAAAAAAATAACTTACAAGAGAGAGAGGCCTCCAGGTGGAAGACCATGTTGCTCATTTCTGCTAGATGTGTAAGTACCATAGAGTGAATGGCAAGTACCCAACTGATTATATAGTGTTAGCTACTGTAGTAGCAAGTTGGCAACATACAGTATGTCCAATAATTACCTTGGTTTTATTTATCATCGTAAGAATGTGCAAAGCTAACAACATCACTTTGAGGTATATGAGACCCCATAACACAGATTCAGTGGTATATGTTACACAAGATGTATTTGCATGTAAATACATACTCATTAAATACAAACAGTTTTTGAGTCACATACAAACAAACTAATTAGGCTTCAGCCCATTTAGAATACCCTGGTGGTTACACAAGCCAATATTTTAAAGGCACAATATGTTAAAGAGCAAGTGGTCTTCAAGACTAATCAGTAGTTTTCATAAGTAGTCTACTTGGTTACATGTATGAAGCCGCTCCATATTAACACTGACTGAGAAGATGATTGTGTGCTCCCAGTATTACCCAGAGGAAATCATCTTATTTTATGTATGTATGTTTGACCTAAATTTGGAAAACTGTCAGCTGTATGCCAAATTTGCATCTGCTAGCAGATATAGAATTTTTATAGAGTTGTGTCTTGCAGCATGATTGTGCACTACATCAAACTCCACTTTGAAGCTGCTGCTCAACTGTAGGCTGCAGGCATTTTATATAACTGAACTGCTTGAGCCTTATTATCAAAAACATGCAGTTTTTTTACAGAAAAGCTAGACCTTGTAGGATTATTGTCCTCATGCATGTATCAGTTTTTTTCAAGATGATTGATGCTTAGGCCTTTCAAGTTCTGACACTAATCACTGCAGACAGTTTTTGACAGGAATTGTAGACAACTGAACTGAAGGAAAAAATGTTATTTCCTTTCAAAATAGATAATTTATTTTAACTTCTCTAAAGCAGGTTTTTCAGTCTTTGTTGTCTCTCACAAGTCAAACCAGATTTGAAACAGTGGCGTCAAAAGCATTGAGGACTGAACTATTGAAAACAATCAAAATTTAACAACATGTGTGACAATTATTTTATATTAAAGCTGCAGAGGAGTCAATTTGTCATTGATGCAAAGTAACCAACAACATTTACTCAAGTCCTATACTTAAGTTCAGTTTTCAGGTACTTTTACTTTACATGAGTTTTTCTATTTTATGTAACTTCATACTTTTACACAACTGCATGTTAAAGGTAAAGTTGTACTATCGAGATATCTGTATAAGAATGTAACACTGAATCTGACACTGGATCTGAATACTTCTTCCAACACTGCTATTTATTAGCTTTTTTTCAGTCATGTTTTTGTTTGTTAGTAAGAAATTAGTAAGCAAGATGAATGAAAAATTTGTTAGCAGATTTATTATTATTTATTATTATTTGGGTTTAGGCCTGGATCTAAGTGGTTCCAGGATTTTTAAAGAATTGTAATTTAAAAAAAAATAAATTCTTATAAGCTATTATACCTAATTTATTAAAATAAAGTATCTTCTTCATATAAAGAAATAAACTTTTCCCAACCTTAACAGAGGTATGAGCCCTGTGTGAGAATTTTCAGATCATTTCAGAGCAAAATGGTTTATTTCACAATGGCAGTTATTACATGCACAAATATTTTGGACAATAGCTGATTTAAAATGACTTTCAATCCCATTTCACTTATTCTAGTGTTATCTCCCAAACAATAAAGCTGAACAGCTACAGACTTCTTTTCTGAATTGCATTTGACAACAAAAATGGATGGAATTTTCAAGGCCAAATCTTATCTTATATAATCATGTTGCTTCATGCATATGTGTTTCAAGGTCACTGAAATAAAAAAGATGGGTAACTCTTGTTTCATATTGCAGGCACAATAATAATCTACAATCAGAATCCATAGTGACCACACAAACAATCTGTTCTATCTTTGCAACGTATTTGATTTACAAATTGGCTGACTGCATGCTGTCTCTGTGGCAAACCGGCTTTCTTCTCACCTCCTGGCTCCCCAGCCGTGGAATGACTTTCCCACCACACTCTGAACAGCAAAGTCACTTCTTATCATCCATGCATGAATAGAATATTCTGTTTTTTCCCTCAACTTTGTTTCCCCCAATTCCCTCAGACACATCTTGGTCTGCCAAATCTGCCTGTTCTGTACCTGAATTTGTCCTTGTCTTTTCAATATTAGATCAAAAACATTCAAAGTGATGCTCAAAAGAAAAAGAACGAGTGCACTAAGAAACTGTAGCAACTTTATGAAAGCTGTTTTGGGAACGGTTTTTCAAGAAGCTACTGAATTTGCCAGACTGATATTAACAGCTTCTTCTTCCCAATCTTCATGCCACTTATGCTTTGGAAACCATACCAAGATTTTTTTCTGAAGTGATGGATAGAGCCACTATAAATTTAGCTATTTAATCCTTCTATCAAACAGGTGTTATAAATTAAATTAATATAAATTAATTAATTAAAATAAAATAAAATAAAAATATATATATAAATCAGAATCAGCTTTTTTGCAGCCAGGTATGTGTACACAAACGAGGAATTTGACTCAGGATTGTACATTGCTCATGATGTGCTTACTCATGTAATAATTCAATAACACAATAATAAAATAAATCAGACACAGGCTACAGTGTAGACAATACAAATATACACACTATGAACAAAGGTGGAAGTGATATACAGGTACACATACACGTACATGTATACATGTTCACATGTACACAGTGTGATGGAGCATAGTGCAAAGGATGTATATACAATATGACAATATAACAGTATGAACAGCACTGAGATAGAGAATGGTGAATAAATAATAAGTAATAACCAGTAAACAGGTGGCTGATTAGAGACATATATGTTCAGCACATAAACCCCTCTGTCCTTAGACCCTGTTCCTTTATGTAATTGTTATGTATTTACATTATTGCTAGTCTTTGTTAAGTGCACTGGCAAAATAGAAACAAATTTCCCCTTGGGGATCAATAAAGATTCTCAGATTCTGATTCTGAGTAAGAACATAGAACAGAATATTATTCTTGTCTCCTTTATACTAACACTCCACCCCATTTATTTTATATATTTAGTTACTAGCTTCTTTGCAGATTCAGATTATCGCAATAAATAATCAATAAATAAATGATGATGTATTATTGTAGATTACACTACCCAGCAGTATTAAAAGTAATAGAATTAGCCCTGCCTTTACCAGTTACAACATTAAAGTGATGCTTACAAATAAATGCTGGTCGTCTACATACATTTTCATGGCTCTGTATTACCACTCTACAGTAAAGTAGCTCATTGAAGCGTGTGTTGATGGTGCTCATACAGAATTTAAGACACTGTCATTTTGTTCTGGGCCAAACTGCAAGCTGCCACGTGGAGACCTATTTCACATTCTTGCTGATGACACCAGAAACATTTCTAACAGCTTAATGACAGAGTACTCAGCCAAAACGCCTTTCAAAAGTGTACTTAACACAAGCAGCACACGTCACAGAGAACCTTTTGTTTCTGTTGCCTGCTTCTTAAATTATAAATGACACTTTTTTTACATTTTGGCTTAAACTGATGGCTGTAGTTTTCAGGACATTCAGTTTTTTGAAGGTTTTCTGTCACAATTGCAGTAAAAATGCTGTTTACTGACAGTACACATCAATGAATACTGTGGAAAAAAAGCTATAATATTCAGCTGATGTTTGCATTCTATAAATATAATTTTCTGCTTGCTTATTCCCAAGTAACTCCGTACTTCCTCTGACTGTGTAAATATATCATTAGCCTCTCGGCTCATGTGGTATGATGTGGTTGTGCAAGCCTGTGATTTTGTCAGCAGACTGAAAGACTTCTCTACACAGATTTTTAGCCGCAGTGACTTTACAGTACAGAAAAAGCAATGGGAAAGGAGAGAGGAGAAGAAAATCTCCCTCCTCCTTGTGAAAGGAGAGAGCAGTGGGTAGAGGAGGAATGAGGGAGAGGGGGGAGGGTAAACACACCCAGACACAGCTATGTCTGATATCCTCGCGCACTGAAAGAAGGACCGATTCAAAGCCAGTGCGACCAAGCAGAAGAGAAAGAGGGGAAGGAGGGAGGGAGGGCAGAGGGAATAAATGCAAAAAGGCCGACTGTGAAAAAGGGTGAAAAATATGCATTAGTTCTTGTCCGCTAAGAACAAAAAACATTGTGTTCGTGAATGGGAGCTGGTGAGCTCAGGCACAAGGCGAGTGCAATGAGAAACCAGGCAGACTTCAGTCGCTGGTGTTGCTGAACACCAATCCTCTCTCCCTCTGTCTCTCGCTGTCTGTCTCTGCCAGCTAGGACTGAGACTTGGTATGATTTATATGGGAAGGGTTCAGGGCTTTTGATTAGGATTGAGAGCTTCATGTTTTAGGATATGCAGCTGGAGAGGATTTGAACGTGCTGTTATTTCTGATTGAA
The DNA here is from genome assembly GCF_021292245.1 of Micropterus dolomieu. Classification (NCBI taxonomy): domain Eukaryota; kingdom Metazoa; phylum Chordata; class Actinopteri; order Centrarchiformes; family Centrarchidae; genus Micropterus; species Micropterus dolomieu. The sequence goes on along the minus strand of NC_060166.1, from coordinate 27,367,192 downwards.
CACAGTGTGCGACGTGGAGACTCCTCTGGTGGCTGCTTTCAGGGCTGTTCCCCTCTCTGCTGCCCCGGCTGTGTTTGGGCTATGGTCTTGACTGAGAAGCAGAGCATCACCCAGATGCGGGGCTCTAACTGTATGGGAGGTTAAGCCTGTAAACACCAGCATGGGAGCCAAACAGATGAAATGGTAAGAGCTATTTTTTATCATGATTTGAACATTATGTCAATACAAGCTTCTGTCTTTGTCTACAGTGCACGACTGCATCAGTAGCACAGATGTACAAGACAGTAGGCCTAAATTCAGCAAACAATACATCTTAAACATCTTGATCAGCATGTCTCAGTGGTAGCATTAAAGATGGATTTCACCAGAACAATATGACTTTGATTAACCTGTGAAGGTTATTGTGCGGTGTTTACAGTGCAGTAGGTGTGGGTGTGTCCCTGTATGTGTCTGTGTGAGCTGAGCTGCTATTGCCTAGCAACCACTGTCTAACTTCCATTACCGACTCTTCCATTTCATAATTCAGAAGAGTGATTACACATTTTAAGTTATAATAGAATAACAAATACAAGATTTTTTTTCCTACAGTAAAATAAGGCTGTAAACACATTTTAAAAGCCACCATTTTCCCTTAGATTTGCTACAGTATTTACCAGACAAGCAAACTATATTGAATCTACTAACTGGGTAATGTTACTTTTCATGTTGAAGTATTCGGATACTTAACAGGCATGGTGGTGCAGTGGATAAGACACATCCCTTTGGTGTGGGAGACAAGGGTTCGATTCCCACTGACACATCCACCAATGTGTCCCTGAGCAAGACATTTAAACCCTAGTTGCTCCAGAGGCGTGCGACCTCTGACATATGTATCAATTGCAAGTCGCTTTGGATAAAACTAAGTGAATGTAAAGTAATTGTGAGGGTTTGTGTGGTGAGTAGGTTGGTGGACCCAAATGCAGGACTCAGAATGAAGCAGGTAACGTTCAAAAGGTTTATTAAACCAACAAACAAAAGGCAAGCACACTTACTGGCAGAGTGGCTGATTAATTAGTCCAAAAACAAGGTAATCCAAAGAAACAGGGTGACAAGACGAACACAGCAGGCTAAACCAGACAACACACTGCAATGACCCGACAAAGCCTAAACAGAAACCCCAAGTATATATACACACATGGACTAACAAGCTGGGAGGAGACACACAGGTGACAGACATGAGACTGACGAGACGCAGGCAGGGAGAGAACAGGGGAGAACAGAGAGATAGCCAGGCAGAGGGATACTGGAGGGAACAGACATGACACAGGTTACTGAACACATTACAGATCAGATGAATAAAAATAAACTAATAAAGACACAAGCAGACAGATCACCAAGAACTACAACCAACAATGAAAACAGACTGAAGCTGGGATTAAAGAGAACACAGAGCAGACAAGGGCAAAATAACACAGAGGTACCCTGTCCAAAAGTAAACACTAAGACATGAACACCTGACTAGGAACTAAGACACGGAACCAAAACACAGACTAAATAACAGATACATAAGGCTCTACAAATAACAGGACTGAGAACGTCTCGGGTTACGTATGTAACCCTTGTTCCCTGAGAAGGGGAATGAGACACTGCGTCGGTGACGACACTACGGGAACGCCTCTGGGCGTGGCAGGGCTGAAATCATGAATGAAACTACTCCAATCCTATTGGCGTTGCTAGAACGGTAGCGTGTGACGGCGTAACTGGAGGCGTATATAAGCACGCCGGCACACCGGACACATTAGCTCTTTGCTATGAAGCAAGGCACTCCAGGCGGGGTGAGGTGTGGCGGCCCGACGCAGTGTCTCGTTCCCCTTCTCGGGGAACAAGGGTTACATACGTAACCCGAGACGTTCCCCTTCGAGGGAACTCGAACTGCGTCGGTGACGACACTATGGTAACGAGAATACCCACTATTCCACGCCGAAGCCTCCACCTGCCCCCCCCCAGCGTGCAGTAACCCGTAGGCACGACTAAGAGGAGAGCACACGGGTGCAGAAGGAAGGTCCAGACTGTAAAACCGGATGAAAGTGTGAGGAGTGGCCCAGCCAGTTGGCTCACACAAATCCTGGAGCGAAGCCCCTGCAAGGAGGGCCCTAGAGGCCGCCATGCCTCGAGTAGAGTGCGCCCTTACGGCCATAGGTGAAGGTAACCCGCGCACCTGATAGGCCAGGGAAATAGTCTGAACGTTCCAGTTGTTGATGGTGTGTTTAGAAGCGGGGAGCCCAGCCTTGGGGGACCCGAAACACACCAGCAACTGGTCTGCTTTCCTCCACCGGGAGGACCTCAGAGTGTAAATACTCAGCACTCTGACCGGGCAGAGCAGATGAAGTCTCCCGTCCTCCACCGTCACATGAGGTGAGGGATGAAACGCCTGCTGCACCGTAGACCCTGCCAACCTGGATGGAACCTTAGGGACATAGCCCTAAGTCAGTGCCGGATGGCTCTGACCCTCCAGGCTCCAGGCACTGAGGAGAAACCGAAAGTGCCTGGAGATCCCCCACCCTCCTCAGAGAGGTGATAGCGAGGAGAAAGGCCATCTTAAGGGTCAGGTGCTTGGCCTCAGCCGACTCCAGGGGTTCGAAGGGGGCCTCAGCCAGCGCTTCGAGAACCACTGCCAGGTCCCAAGTGGGAACCCTGGAACGAGTCATGGGTCTCATCCT
>NC_060166.1:27354132-27361408 GCF_021292245.1 Micropterus dolomieu | reverse complement strand
GTTCTGGTTAAAAGCCTGGCAGCTGAGTTCTGGACAGTCTGGAGTCGATCAATAGATTTTTGGGTTAAACAGGTGAAAAGGCTGTTGCAATAATCCAGGCGTGAAGAGATGAAGGCGTGTAAAATGGTCTCGGTGTCCTTAAAAGTTAACATTGATCGAATTTTAGCTATATTTCTAAGTTGATAAAAACATGATTGAACAAGCTTTGTGGTGTGCTGCTCGAAATTTAAATTACTATCAAACCAGACACCAAGGTTAATGTGATTTACTAGGGAACCAGCAGATGGCAAAACAAATGACCCGATGACCAGGATTTCTGTTTTGTCTGAGTTCAGCTGGAGGAAATTATTTGACATCCATTTTTTAACTACTCAAAGGCAGTTGTTAAATGAACTCAGCATTCCAGGGTCTGTGGATCTGACGGGCAAGTACATTTGTAAATATGAAAAGAAATGCCATGTTTATGGATAATATGTCCAAGGGGAAGCAGATACAAGGAAAACAAAATGGGTCCTAAGACCGACCCCTGAGGCACACCATATTTAACTGGACAGAATGAAGAGGCATAGTTGTTTACAGACATGCAAAACTTCCTATTTGACAGGTAGGATGAAAACCATTCTAGGGCCGTACCAGAGATCCCCACCCAGTGCCTCAGTCTGTCTAACATGATGTTGTGATCAATGGTGTCAAAAGCAGCGCTAAGGTCCAGGAGTACCAGGACTGAGCACATGCCTTCATCAGCAGACATTAAAAGGTCATTGGTGATTTATTCTGTAAGAAAGGATGTAACGGCACAAAACAAATCTGGAACGATTTTTTTCTTGATGCAGGGCAGGAGCAGCCAGCTAATGCTACAGGTTCTTTATTGATTTTCAAACATGACAGAGTACAGAGCATTTCCAAAAATACACACCTAAATAGCCTACACGTCACACACAATTATTAAGAATAATTAAAAGAAGCCTATACATTAATAAAGTGCTTACCCAACAGTAGAGAGTGCCAGGAGCTAAAGAGCTCAGTGTCGCTGCTCGGGGGGGCTCTTTCCCTCATAAATCCAGTGAGCTCCAGGGTAGAGACTGCGTCTTGTCCAAAGTTCTCCTGCGGAGTTCGGTCAGAATCTGCCTCACGACCATGTCGCTGTCTATGACAGTCTGGTGAATACTCATGGCGCATCTAGTTTTCCAAAGTTTTTGGCAAACGATGCTGATGACCAGTTGAAATAGTTCTTTTTTCTTTGTGGGCATGATTTCTTCAAGAAGTCCATATGTAACAGATCTATAATTACGTATGAAAGAGAGGCCAAGACCATCTAAAATGTTCCAGACCTCCTGAGACCTATAGCAGTCCATCAGGAGGTGCTGCTGTGTCTCATCCTCCTCACAATGTCTCATCGGACATTCTTTTGTTTTAACAAAGCAACACCAGGACACCACCGCTCTGACTGGGAGTCTACTGACTGACATGAGCCACCGGGCGTCCCGAAGGCTCTCCGAAAGTGACTTTCCCCTTAAAATTTTCCTCACCTCGGTGCCATCGCCAACCGCCAAATTCGTGTAATGAATAAAACCCCCATATTTGTAATCGTTAATTTTTATGAAAATAGATTTGCTGCTAAAACCCACCCAGTCTATCTGTAAGTGCTGGTGTTGTGCAATAAAATCCCCGTAAATTAGTTTGTAGTAGGGACCCTGTCTGGCCCTGCCTCGTCTCTTATGCCATTTGGTCGGATCACCCAACCAGAGAGCGTTCCTGGAGATGGCTGTGGAAACATTTTTTACAAAAGCTATCGTGAGGCGGATACCCAAATCCACGGCACCTAAACCCTCTTAGTTTCGACAACATTGATTCTGGTCCTATAATTACTTTTTTTGTTTTCCCATTTTTTAACTTCTTCTTTAACTTCACTCAGTTTTTTCTCCCAGTTTACTTCAGCACAATCTTTATTGCATATGGTCAGGCCCAAGGTTTTAATTTCCTGATTAATTTGAATGTTAATGTCGCCCCTGTCGCTCTCCTCTCCTATCCAAACTCCTTCAGTTTTAGAGTGATTTAATTTAGCCCCAGCTGCGAGCTCATACACACTTAAAATATTTATTAAAGCGTCCATCTCCCTCTGGTTTTTTATTACTACAGTAATGTCATCGGCATAGGCCATAGCTTTAACCTTAGAGGCGTTACCTACACTTGTACCTGAGATGAGGCTGTGACCCACATAATATACAATGCTGCAACAAAACGGTGACAAGAGCACAGAGGAAGACTCATCCACTAACGTTACAGTAAAGTTACACTGCTCAAAAAAATAAAGGGAACACTTAAACAACACAATGTAACTATGGTAACAGTTGGAAATTATAGTCAGTTAGCAAGACACCCCCAATAAAGGAGTGGTTCTGCAGGTGGTGACCACAGACCACTTCTCAGTTCCTATGCTTCCTGGCTGATGTTTTGGTCACTTTTGAATGCTGGCGGTGCTTTCACTCTAGTGGTAGCATGAGACGGAGTCTACAACCCACACAAGTGGCTCAGGTAGTGCAGCTCATCCAGGATGGCACATCAATGCGAGCTGTGGCAAGAAGGTTTGCTGTGTCTGTCAGCGTAGTGTCCAGAGCGGTTAAACGGTCAGAAACAGACTCCATGAGGGTGGTATGAGGGCCCGACGTCCACAGGTGGGGGTTGTGCTTACAGCCCAACATCGTGCAGGACGTTTGGCATTTGCCAGAGAACACCAAGATTGGCAAATTCGCCACTGGCGCCCTGTGCTCTTCACAGATGAAAGCAGGTTCACACTGAGCACATGTGACAGACGTGACAGAGTCTGGAGACGCCGTGGAGAACGTTCTGCTGCCTGCAACATCCTCCAGCGTGACCGGTTTGGCGGTGGGTCAGTAATGGTCTGGGGTGGCATTTCTTTGGGGGACCGCACAGCCCTCCATGTGCTCGCCAGAGGTAGCCTGACTGCCATTAGGTACCGAGATGAGATCCTCAGACCCCTTGTGAGACCATATGCTGGTGCGGTTGGCCCGGGGTTCCTCCTAATGCAAGACAATGCAAGTAATAAAAGTATTACTAATTTTGCAGTGGAAGTTTTCCTCAGTTTTCAGAATGGTGTGTGAAGCTGTCTCCCTGTCTGTCTATAGCCACTGTCGCACTGCCTTTTTTTGTGAGTATTGTGCCGATATGCGGCTCTGCGCTGAATGAAAGGTACGGCGCCGGTGCTGAATCTGCCTCTGAGCTGCTAACGCTAAAGTAAGAGAGCCTGAACATGTCTGGAGAAAAGCCTCTTTCAGCATGCCAGTGTTTCTGCGTTTATTGCAGGATCTCTGTTTGAAAGCGGTTGTGTTTCGGTTTATGCTCGCTCATGAGTTCAAGTGAGCATGCGTACGAGCACACACCTGGTTGCAATCTTAAAACCGCACCACTAGTGGCCGCTGAAAACTCCATAATGTCCCTTCAATGTGAAGTTAAACTAGAAAGGTCGTCTTCAGATGCATTTGCAAGAACTTCAAAAGTTAGTAGTAATTAAGGCTTTATACTCACAATATAATTGTATTCAAAGTTTCAGTATTATGCAGATTCCATGATGCAACTATGACAAATGGTGATAAAGAATGTATTTTAATAAACTGCCTAATTAATCTACAAAACATCTGTCCTAATAAATAGTTTTGCCTCATTTTAAACAATGACTGCATCACTATAGTTGATTTGTAATAAGATTTTAGATAATTAGATTTTATGACTCAATAAATAACAACAGAGATCACTGTTGTTTTTCAGTGCAGTTCCAACTGGACCATGTTGATGATTTTCATCCCATCTCAATCTGCCACATAAGTCATTTTTATGGACTGTGCAACCAGATGAAAAACACTTCCCTGTAAAAGTTCCAGTAAATTGCCCGGGAACCTCGGGCAAAACTGCTTTTTTTTTCTACAAAAAATAAATCTTCTGTGTTTGTATGAGCAGTTTCATCTGAATAGGGGCAGGAAAGAGCCACAGATGTCCGGGGAGTCTTTTAGGTTTTCATTCCAGCCAAAGACTGCAGCAGGTTATTTCACAGATTGGCACTCCATCAACCGGAGAGGAAAAATGAATCACCTGGTGCACACTTAGGTTGGATTGAAAACCTGCAGACTCACAGCCTTTCGTGGCAGATGGTTGTTGTTCCTCAAAAATAAAGTTGACTGTTGGACAGGAGGCCAGCTTGAGCGCAGAGCTGACTGGGGAAATATCATTTCAAGGGAAAGAGACAGAAATTTAAATAGCTGTAAAGAGTTTTAAAAGAGGGACATTCATGAGAGAAATGTGGGATTGACTGCTTGAATGCATGTGTTTTATGTTACAGCTTGACCTGGCTGAATCTAAGGCTAAAGAACTGTTTGTGCTCGATTTCAAATTGCCAAATCTAGCCTAGTGCCTTTACTCTAAACTCGGACATGATGTGGACCTGACTGCTGTGAGCAAAAAAACATTTAAGGTTTAAATTTCGACCTGCCGACATCGCAGAACAATAAAAAATAAATAACAAAGACGGGCAGGAAAGTAAACTTGGTAAGCCTGTGCATTGAAACACCTTTGTCTCAGCCTTCAAAAAATACTATTATCATAGATTTAAAAACAAAAGTTTGACGTGCTGTGGTCAGTGTTTTAGTACCTGGAACGCTGGGTCTTGTAGAACTTGACTTGATCTTTTCTTAAAAGACTTAAAAACAATTCTGACTTTTATATTTCTGCACTCCAGGCACTAAAACCATCAACTGTGACAAATGTGAAACAAATAATGAATTAACCTGTAAAACATAAACTGTGTGCCATCAGTAGTTCAATTTGCCTCCTCTGCCAGTTTGAACCGACGGGGGCCAGTAGGACAAATCTGTCCTAACACCAAACCCTACTTATAGCATTGTTTACACCTTTATTCTCCATGCTGGATCTGTCCCAGCTCATTACAACAACCACTGTTTGGAACAATTGTTCCAATTACCAACCTGCCCAGTCTGTTCACAGGAGAGATGTAGCTTTACCCTGACAGAAGCTGATTACACACCACCCAACACCTATGTACTTATAAACTGTGTTCTTGACAGCAATTATCAGTGTCATTGATGTTTCCCTCTGTGCGCAAGGTGTGAAGAACTGATGATAGATGTGTGCCGTGCATCACTGGAGCAGCTTTTATTCTGACTGCAGTGGGGCTGGGGTTTTTTTCCAAAGGGAACAGGGACAGTTCTGAGAATAATGGAAACAGAAAGTCTAGTTTTAGTGGCTTGCTCACAGTGGGACTAAAGTGAAGTATCTTAAACAAGACATTGTCAAATGTCCTGCTAATGACACCCTCTATCTATAAGTGGATTTAAGTTTTAACCCTCAACTATGGTCATGAGCTTTGGGTTTAAATGGAGAGAATTAGAAAAGGGGGGGCGTTTGTTTCTTCGCAGGGTAGTTCGGCTCGGCCTCAGGGACTGCTCGCTTTTGTTGAGAGGAGTCAGTTAAGGTGGTTCGAGCATTTGATCAGAATGCCCTCCGGATGTCTCCCTGTGGGGGAAACATCCAACCAGAAGAGACCCCAGGGCAGACCCAGAACACACTGTAGGGATTATAAATCCCATCTGGCATGGAAACACTTTAGTCTCTCAGCAAAGAGCAGGAAGATATGACTGGGCTAACCAGCTTAACCTGCTGCCAGTGCAACCCAGATTAGTGGTGGAAAAATCCATTGATGGATGGAATAATGGCAGCATGGAACCATGCTAAATTTTAGCAAGTCAATACTTAAGTGTGCTAAACATTAGTGAGTTAAGATGCGGACAAAATGCAGCTTAGACATCTGCTAAATTGTACCATGTCTTTACATTGGTTGTCAGGTTGAGCCTGACAAGCTGAGCCTGAGATTGTATAAAGTGTCTACTGTATAGATCAGTCTACCAAACAAGCAGTCACTACTGCCCTTTTAATCATGGACTTGACGCACGGAGGAGGTACACATTAAGCTCAACATTGCACCTTCTTTTTTAGCAGAATAAAGTGTTAAAAAAACAGACGCTGTAGAGACATGATGAGCCATATGGACCTGTGGCTACAGTACAGACTGCTGACCAGCTCTCCTCTGACTCATTAAAGAACAAAATACTGAAAATAAACACAAGAGCAAGACTATAAATATTGTCTGCTAAACAGCTTCAAACCTCCTGACCTGATTCGTCACAGATTGGCCCTTTCCCTCCACCGGTCAGGAGTCCTTTTGACCCCACTGTCACTTTCATGTGGAAAGCAGTTTTAAATGTTTCTCTCTTAAGGTCTCTTCCAGACAGCACTATATGTTCTCTCACATTTTCCCCTTCATATCGATATATATCCTACGTCATGTGACCACCGTGTGAAGCATTAGCCACCAAACACGTGTAGTCATGTAGTCATGTAGAGTACACTCTGAAAGCTGTGGAGCTAATGTGGAATAAAATGTAAGACTTTAAATTTCCATGCATCCATGACAGCATTATTTTCTCTGAAAGAGTCTTAACTTATTTGTGGATTTATTATCACTTTTCTCTCAGCACAGCACATGTTAGCAGAGAATCCAGAAGAGCACAGAAGTGAGGCATATCTAGGCATAAAGCTTACAATTGGCCTGAGCTGCTAATGAGAGGGTAATTTAAGAGGTAAAGCTACTGTGTGTAGAACTTGAGGAAAAATCTGTCAATTTACGTTTGATTTTAGATCACTTATTCCACTATTTAGTTGTGTTTTGTTTCTAATTGCAACAACAACATGTGTGTCACTGTTCCAACAGAAAATGCCAAGTCAGTGAAGACTATTACAATAATTAAATATTGTAATTAGGAAAACTACCCATATTTTAATCCATAAAGAAAGTGCAGCTGACATTGCCGCAAATATAAGCAGTTAATAGATACAATTACAATCTTTACTTTGTGATTTTGTGGTGTAACTGCCAGATGTGTCTAATGCAACCACTGATATTCTCTTTAATAATAGCCATTGAAAAGCAGACTGTCTGGTTCAATGGAAGCAACACTTGCAGCCTAGTTTTAAGCACTCGTGCAGAAGCCCAATCATGCAACAAAATACAGTCTGACTTGACAGGAGAAGGACTACACTGAAATCCTCTTACCAAAACCACTGAAATTACTTTTCAGGGCCCACAAAGAGCCACCAACCATCAGAAAGCCGCCATACCAGGATCCACATGCTTCACACTTGACAGACAGTGGTATGGGTGGGGGGGGGGGGGGGTATCTGATTGGTT
>NC_060166.1:27323975-27354112 GCF_021292245.1 Micropterus dolomieu | reverse complement strand
GGGGGGGGGGGGGGGGGGGGGGGGGGGGGGGGGGGGGGTTATCTGATTGGTCAAAGTGACAGCTGAGTGACAGGTTTCTGTCAACCAGGTGCCACATCGGTCCTCAGTGGGCCCAGAAGCATTCATTAATTCATTTCACTCTCACTCACTGACTGAATGACATGATGGAGAGACAGACAGAGAGGGACTTTCAGGCAGCCAGACAGGCCTGAGAGACTCAGAGATAATTACTGTCTCTACAGATTCCTCCCTGACTTCTCAGAGAGCGAGAGCGAGAGAAAAGGATGGAAGGGCAGTCAAGCAGGTGGTATGCTTCATTACGTCTGATTAAAAGAGAAACACATTTTTCAGGTTGGGCTGGTTGAGAGTTTACAGTACACTGAGTAGGGCAGCATCACCGGTTGCTGAAGATGTTCTTCCCCACTGTTAGCGAAACACACCAAGCAATTTCATAAAACTAAAGGGGTTTGTTATAACCAACAGTTATAGAAATCTGTTGGGTGCTATGAAGGGAATTAAATACTGCATAACCCATGAGTCTTAATGGCAGTTATTATAGCAAAGACTATACTGCCATAACCAGACTAATAAAGGATCCACATATCAGTATATCTAAAGAAAATAAAGTATAGTGAACTTCATTATGACTGGACCACCTCCCAGCTCCGTACACTGGTGAATATAAAGGAATTCAAACTTTTGCCTTGCCAATATGCTGATATAGCCTGCTATAAACATGCATGCTGTTGGATTTTAACACAATGATATTGTGAGGTACGCACATTCACACCTCATTAATGTTCCTGTTTGGCTGTCGATTGGTTAAGTGAACCTGCTAACATACAGTGTCTCACAAAAGTTAGTTTGATTATATCTTTTCATGTTTCAACACAGAAGAAATGACACTTTGCTACAGTGTAAAGTAGTGAGGGTACAGCTGGTATAAGAGTGTAAATTTGGTGTCCCCTCAAAATAATACATCACACAGCCATTAATGAGAAACAAAAGTGAGTACATCCCTTAAGTGTGTGTATTAATAACTGAAACTTTCAGTGGACTGGCATGTCTTTCTCAGTCTTTCCTTTTTTTTATGCAAATAAGAAGCATGTAATGTTGACCATCTGCACTAGTGTTGTAGTACAGAGAATGGTAAGCATGGAAAACGAGTGTTGAATAAAGATTTCAGCGTATGTGGGCGTTTTAATGGGAATGTGGATCTTTCAGATCATTTTGAGAAGTACCTATGATCTCGTTCCACATTTTACTGTGTGTCCTGTAATGTAGGGGACTGGTCTTGGTCTCGCCCTCCCTCTGTCTTGGTCTTGTTTTGATCTCAGCTCCTAAAAGTCTGATTCTTGTCTCAGTCTCGATAAACTCTGGTCTTGACTTGGTCTCGGTTTGGGCGGTCTTGACTACAAACACTACTGTGCACATACGTATCACGTTATGGTGGCGATGTTTATGAAGTACAGCTGAGGCTTGATGGTAATTGAGCCATGTTAGAGCTACTTTGGCATGTAGTGTTAAATAAATAGAAATTATGATCTGCTGGTGGTGCTGTGGGGAAGTGGCAAGGTGTGTACCAAATTTCAACAAAAAACAAATTATTATTAATATTTCACTCTGGACCAGAATGTTGGACCAATCCTCCCTGGAGCCACTCAGCTACGGTAGCAAAAAATATAGTTATTATTTAGCAGGGATGACACACTCTGGTCCACTTCTGTCTCTCTCTCTCTCTCTCTCTCTCTCTTTCTCATATTTTATTTTTGGTTTCATGTGTTTGTGTAGCTGTAAACAGAAGCTATATGCAGAGAAGCTGCCCAACACCAGCATCATCATCCCCTTCCATAACGAGGGCTGGTCGTCGCTGCTGAGGACTGTTCACAGCGTGCTCAACCGATCTCCTCCACAGCTCATAGCAGAGGTCATCCTGGTCGACGACTTCAGCGACAAAGGTACAGAGGACACATACTCGTTACTGGTCACAACACACCCGCGCCATTGTACACACACACACACTAGCGGCTTGCTAGTAATAACTGAGACTTTCAGTGGACTGTGGCATTTTCTTCCTTTGTCTCTTTCCTTCTGTCATGCCCACACACACTCTCTCTCTCTCACACTCACACACACACACACACACACACACACACAAACCACTGAGTCATTTGTTTGCAAGTGTTAGCGACTGTTGCACAAATAATGAGCTGTTCAGAAACAAAAGCATAAGCTAGCTTCTAGACCCAAATGATCTCAAATGCTCTTGTTTTTGTACATCATAATCAGAGGGAGGAAAAAGACACACATAAAAAGCCACACACCTACGCGCACACACACCTACACACACACACACACATATACACAAACACATACAAACAGTAGTGAGTCAGTGTTTCAGCAAAGTATCTCAGTGTCGCCCAGTCGGCCATTTATATAATCTGAGAGCAGCACTGCTGAGCTGACAAGAACAGTGTACATTAATCAACATTCAAAACAAACATCAGCGTACCGAGTTAGTGTGTGTGTACATGTACCTGAACTTTGCTTCTACTGGTGTATCAGGATAATAAAAAAAATCTATTACTGGACATTGGCTGCTGGTAACTTGTGATGCGAAATATGTATAAAATGGTCTTTAAAAGAAAAAAGAAAATCCATGATAACTTACCATTCCTAAAGAATAACTACTTTTTTCTCATTTGCGTTACTTGTAACGAGTTACTCCCCACTCCTGCAGACATGGTATGTCAGCACATACATTCCCAACAGTAGGGGAATCGAACCAGGACGTGATATGTCCTCAAATGGATAGAGTACAACTGTAACCCTTTGCACCAACTTTAACCTTATTCTTTATCACCTAGTAGTAAAGATCTGGTAATAGTTGACTCTCCTTTTACCTTTCTTACTACCTTATTAAGTTTTTTCTTTCTGCACCGCACCCTCAACGGCTGCCAGAACCTGATGTTTTTTTAGAAATACATAATAATAATAATCTATTTTTTTCTTTTGGAATCTTTTTTTTGAGTTTTACGTCCCGTTTTCTTTCATAGTGAATGCAGTAACTCAGGCTTACTCACAGGCTACATGAAAATCCTATTATAAATATTATTGTGTTTGTAGCTGTACACTGCAGTGACCTCACAACAGATAGTGATGATGAGGGCGTTGTGTGACCTTGCTAGTGTTAGCGAGTTTAGTGAGAGAAAAATCCACTTTCTAGTGTGGATTGATTTTCTCACAGGTTGCTTAATCAGTTTGAACTCTGGAGTTAATGTACAGTTTTGAACCCTTACATAATAAATCTGGGGACAAGTGCGGTATTATCAGCAGGGTCTGTGCGGAGGCGAGCACAAGATGTTCATCATTACACCTGGTTCACTGCCACTGTGTGAAGCAGAATTTCCGGAGAGAAAAGAAAAAATTAAAGCATATGAAGATTTTTGGGGAAATCTCTGCTGAAGTATGTGAAAAAAATTTTTTCTTTTAGCTTCAGAGGGACACATGGGGCCCATTGCCTGCTATTTTGGTTCATGTGTCTTTTATTTTATTTTTTTATTTAACCAGATGATCTCATTGAGCTATAAAACCTCTTTTTCAAGCGAGACCTCGCCAAAATAGCAGCATATTGACAGAGCACAGTTACAAATACGAACACCACACCCACACCCACCCACAGCAACAAAGGACATTTAACAAGACTCTTAAGAGACACAAACAACCAGTACAACATTAGCTCATGCACTGCAGCAGTGCAAAGTGCGAAAGGGATGGGTAAGGTGAAATATTGATCGGACAGTGTGGTGATTAATAAATATGCTCTCAGCCAGTCACATCACTGTCGTCCTCGCTCTGAAACGGCCGTGCCAATCACAGTCATGATGATGACAACAGCTGAACAATGATGAATCAACCTCTCCATGAAACCGTGTTGTTTTCTGGATGCTGCTGAGCGGTATGGGGTGAACACACACGACCACAAATCTGCTGCTTTGTTTTCTTAACAAGGAATTAGTGCAATCACGATAATGAAAAATAGTTTAGTTGAAGCAATTTATATGATCACATCTGTGACGCACGGGATTAATGAGCCCCGGTAGTCCGGCGTCTCCCTCGTAAACAGGCAGAATACTGACTTACAGCCATCTCTTATATGTGTGTAGAGGTGTGTGGTTATTTTGTCGCAGCCTGGTGTTGTTTTCATGTGATTGAGGAATCCTGCACAACGCTGTGGCCTGGCACCTCTCAAATCAGAGGCATATGTGTCCTGCTGCCATCAGATGAACTTTAGGAGAAGCTTTTCATACAGCATAAAGCAGCGGTGGAAAGCTGATACTGTAAGAGTCACTTATACTCATTTATTGATCAATGCAGAGTGATTTACCAGCAAACGCACCTACTCTTTGGACAGTGTTAAATTTAAATTGTTTATTTACACTTTAAGTATAATTGCAAGACTCAGTCACTTTTCTTAATGCGGATGAATGGTCTCTCTGCCCGCAGGAACACAGATGAGGTACCAGATGAGGGGCTACATTAATTGAAGCTGTTTTGTTTTGGTTCCTCACAGCCGACATGAGGAAGATAAACAATTGATGAGATGCTTTTTTCAGAGTGCAGTTATATTTTTTTGGGGTGCTAATTAGTACCCGGCTTCTATGTCGTGTAATTATAGCCTCAGTGCAGAGCAGTGTTTCAGGAACAGCCTCTCCTTTTTAAAATCGTAATTTGACTCACAGGATACCTGAGGATTGATATTTGCCTGTTTGCTTGGTATGCTCTGCTGTTGCTGAATTTGTGTTTTATTTTCAGCAGAAAACTCTCCTCTTTAGGTTCAGCAAAGTCTCCCGTGGATGAACGCTATTACCTTCTTGTGATATCATCATAAGTGTGCTCAAAGTGTGAACCCATGCTGAAGGTGCCCGGTGTTTTTGGGTAAACAGTGTGTCTAAGAAACTCAAAGAACAGAGCAGCACAGTCTGAGCTGTGAAGAGCTCTGAAAGTGTCAGTTGGGGATCATTGTGCGTTGAGGTTCATCAGATTGAAGGCGGGGGTCAGATGACTTTCATTGGGAGTCTATATTTGTTTATTCCCCACTGTGAAGCTCTCTCTCTCTCTTCTTCCTCTGCAGACTACAGCACGCTGCTGCTTGGTCTGTTAAGCTTTGACGTTCAAAAGAGGTTTCTCTGTAAGATGATGTTCATACTGTACAGCAAAGAAAATGGATAGCAGAAATGTAAGTTATGGCTATTTGCAGTTAATGGCTTTCGTAGTTGTTGCATATTTTCCCTCATTAGTTCTTCAGAGCTAGTTTGAATGTAAAAATGGATGTAGGAATGTGCCTCTGTGAGTACTTATTGTATGGAGACTTCAACACTGGCTACAACTGCTAGTTCTCATGTGTACACAACAATAGTCACTGTACAGAAATCTGCTTTCACTTTATTGCACCTTGTCAATGTCTTATTTTCTGGCCAGTAAGGCTGAAAAAGATAAAATCCAATGTTAGGTCTCCATTATTTATGACACTTGTTTTATGCATCCCTTTTTTAGAATAAAACCTTTTATTTACTATTGACAGAACACAAAACATCTATAAATGTAACTTGCTTCAAATGTAAAAATCTTTAAATCAAAATAAGATGTTTCCCTCCCTGAATATATTTCCTTATCTGCCTGATATAATAAAAATCCAACTCTGATAAAATTATATATATATAATGTGACTGCACAGTTTGGTTAAAGGAATTACCTCCAGAGTGGATATGCAGTAATACTACACTTGTAGGAAATCATGCATGCTTACATGCTTTTCAGCGCTTGCCTTACATGAACTAATCAGTCTTTCTCTTCTTCTTATCTTTATCTGCCTACTTGTTTGCACATGACTAACTGCACAGCACTACTTTCATGCCATCTGTTTGCTCTCTCCAAACGCACCCTGCATCTCTACTCACTTTTTAAACAAAAGGTGCTTGAGCTCATTTGCTTCATGCTGGTCTCAGACGTTACAGCCCATAATACAGAAATTAATTTGTATTTCACATTCCTGCTGAGAATTCTTTAAATACTTCAGATTTATTTTTACTTTGAGATTTAACACTTGGTTAAGATACCTTTTGTTGTCTTATCTGCAATGCTGTGATCACGGCGGTTGAGTCATGAGCAGGAGGGAGTATTCAAGGTATTTTCAAGGTGTCTGGCAGCTGACTCAACAGCATATTTGGTAGTGGTTGAGTATGCAGACAAGAAACCAGGTTACTGTAAAATCTGCAGTCAGAGGAGAGGCTCTAGTAACGTACACAGTTGTCCCCTTATGTTTTGAATGTATCTGATTCTACAAAGAATCAGCTCTCTGTGCGGCCACAGCAGTATTTCCCTGTCTGACGTCTTTGTCATGCTCATGGAAGAAGAAATCATGTTTTTCTATCCTCAAATCCTACAAGTGAACCCATGTTCCTCGTTTACATGATAAGAAATCCGTTTAGCCAACTTTAACCAGGTACCTTAAGTGCACATACCGTAAAACTTCACTTAATAGCCCAGTCCTAAATAGCCCCCTACCCCGACGTTTTTTGGACGTATAAAACCTCTTAAACCCTGCGGGGTTGCCCGCTTTAGCTGCTCTGCTTTTTCTGCCACTTAGATCGGGCATAAATATTAATGTTTAAACATGCTACACATCGTTAGATCGGTTAGATTCTCCGCAATTCAATCTTTCAGCTCATTTAATGGAAACAACGAGCCCCAAAGTCTGATTCTTATAGATTTACCGGTGTAACCTGCAGGGTCCAAGAGATGAAAACAAACATTTGAAGCGCTCGTTGATGCCGAATGTGTCCGTTCCTTGACTGTTAAATTCCTTTAGTCTTTAAAAGTCCACTGATCAAAAGAATCACAACAGCTTTTCATAAAAATGAATCCAAGTTATGAATACTATCACGTGAAGTCCATCGCTCTCTGTCTGCATCCTGCACCGTGTTGTTGTTTTCGTTACGTTGCTGCCTTCAAAATAAAAGCGCATAAGCCGTCTGTCGGAGCTAGATCAAATGAATGACGTGTATTTGATATTATTTGATCATTTTTATACAAGTAATATTCAGTTTGAAATAAATAAACTGTTTCATAGTAGCCTATTTCAGTTTTGTGCAAGAGGAATTAAAGGCCTGTCCCATATGGACACCTCTCCCAAATATAGGCAGGGTCAATTCAGAGATTTCAGCAAATAAAAGCCCGGGCTAGTTTTATGGTAAACGCACTGACTAGGAGAATAAGACGTTCTGTTGGGTTTAGCAGGCAGATGTCTTTATCACAGCCACACGTAGCCAGGCAGAAAATTAAGTTGTCGTTGTGAATAGCACAATTTGTAATTTCCAAATTATGCAATCAGTTTGAAGGAAGCCGTTTCTCACACTTTCCTGCACAAGCTGTTCTGTTGCAGAATAAAGTTCTGTGAAAATCTCACCTGTGATTTCAAAGTGATGATAATATTTTCCTGTTCCACCCACGAGGGTGCAAAATAAGTGAAATTGCACCTAGCAATATTTTCATCCATATCCATCTGTTTTTCAATAGATGTCACCTTATAAATGCAAAATGATCTCATACCTCCTCGCTCTCTATGTTCATTTCCTTTCTCACTCTACCTTCCTCACTCTCTCTCTCGCCCACGCTCACCTTTGTGTTGTTGGAGCAGTTCATTCAGGCAGAACACTGACTCACACATAACATGCAAACACCCAAACCTGCTTTTTTTTATCTCCTCTCCTCTTCATCATCTTCCTTAACGTGTCTTTTCTTTTCTCCTCTCCTCTTGCTGCTCTTCTCGTCTCTTTATTTTTCTGCATGTGTCTAAACTCTTTATTGTCTCTTTTTGTTTTTTCTTGACATCTCTTATCTTTAGCGCTTCTGTCTATTTCTTGACATCTACCCTGTTTCATCTGTTGATGTCTTTCTTGTTTGTGGTTCTCGACCAGTGTGGTATGGTGAGGGGGTTTTCTACAGTTTCTGTGCAGCATTTGTATTCTTGATGGGGTTTTTGTTTTTCTTTGCATTACTTTACATTTTACATCTCTTCCCAGTTATCTCTTCTTTACCTTCTGTCTGTTTTCACTGTTTCCCATTTCTCTTTGTGTTATGACGTCTCTTACATGAAAACCTTTCCATCTTGCTTCATTTTTGTCGTCTGTCCTTAAAGCTGGGGTAGGCAACGATGGAGAAACTAGCAAGAGACCGCAAGATTCTTTAAGTATCTAAACATTTTACACCTATTCCCTTTAGGACTCCCTCCAAACCCACTCCCCCAAATGTGCAGAGGAAGCTCAGGTACACAGGTAGGTAGGTAGACCAGCCAGTTGATTGGCAGTTTTTTCGTTTGTTGATTGCTGAGAATTTCAACAAATATAGCAAAAAAAAACATCTGAAACATATTGGTTACCCCAGCTCTAACGTCTTTTATTGTTTGTTTTTCCCTTTTCTTGACTTAAATTTACATTTACTCATTTGGCAGGCGCTTTTATCCAAAGCAACTTACATTTGAATTCACTTGACTTCACTTGTGTTGCAGTCATTTAACAAGATACATGTCAAATATTCCCTGATTCCGGATTCTTAAATATCTAATAACAATACATTGGTTAAACTAATAGTTTTGACTAGGATTCCTTAAATTTGGTTCTTAAAGAATTGTGAGCATGACATTTTACACCTGCAGAACTTACTTATAATTGCTCTTTGGTTGGAAAGCTTGTGTAAAACACACCGATCCAACTTTTTCTCCCTTAAAGTACTTGCTGCCTGCTAAACAACATAGCTTGCCTGAATCTAGGGCTGCACGATTAATCTAATCGCAAACACATGTGCGATTACATAACCAGTGTCACTCTCTCTCTTTTTCTCTTGTCAGTTCTTTTTTCTGTGTTTTCTTCTCTTCTGGTTTGTCCCACTCGCATTGTGGTACATGCAGGGGTGAAATCCTTCTCTTTCAGGCATCAGGTCAACAAAGCTCCTAAATCTGACTCTGGCTTCCATGCCTTCCGGGATTGTTGGTCATGTTAGCGTCCTAACTTCTGCTTTCCCTGTAATCTCTGCTGCTACTGACTGGGAACAGTTTACTCAGTGGTTATTGGCAACAATAAATGTCAGGTTTCGGTTTCAGTCTGTCGATCAAATAGCAAATGTTTCTTTTCTTTTTTCCATTACCTCCGACCAGGAATGGA
The DNA here is from genome assembly GCF_021292245.1 of Micropterus dolomieu. Lineage (NCBI taxonomy): Eukaryota > Metazoa > Chordata > Actinopteri > Centrarchiformes > Centrarchidae > Micropterus > Micropterus dolomieu. The sequence continues at coordinate 27,344,891 of NC_060166.1, read as the reverse complement.
ATTTCATCATTTTAGAGGCACTTGGCCTTCAATGTGGTCAATTTGAGGGTACGAAGGCCAAATTCTAGGGCAGCAAGCCGGCCTACAGAGTGATTTTCCCCTTCTGCTCCTGATGGCTAGTCTCTCACTGCTCTTGTTTCCAGACTCAGCAGGTGGCTGTTTTTAGCCGCAAGTCTCTGATAAATCATAGACTGTATATAAAAAGTGGGCGTAGTCATCGTGACATCACCCGTTTGTTTGTGGACTGCGGTTTTGAAGCCTCGAGTTTGGCCAATAGGGTGTTGAGTTTTTGCAACCAGCGGCACCGGACCCGACCATATTTGGACGAGACGGTAGAGCTAACGGCCGTGTGTGGAGCTAGCTAGCTTGCTTAGCCAGGTGCATCTATAATTTACGTTAACTGTCATTTTAACAGGACTGATAATTTTGTCTAGCGAACAACAGCCTTAAAACTAAATGTACTCACCAGACAGACTCCTAATAATCTTTTTCAATCGTGCAGGTTAAATTTACACAGTGCCGTGGGTACGAGTCACTCTAGCCTGATTGACAGGTCGCCACTTGTCAATCATAGATAATCCCGCCCTGAAACATACTCTATTTTAAAATAAATGGGACCATAATTTACTGAATGAACATCATTTTGTATTGAAGAAGACTTGAAACTAGCGACTGAGACCATAAACTCAGTAATAAATCAGCTGAGAAGTAGGGTCATTTTGCCATTGTTTCTAATGGAGCTGGACTTCTTTTTGCAGCCAGAAGAGTCGCCCCCTGCTGGTTGTCCAATAGAATGCAGGTTTAAGGGACTTCCGCGTTTGCGTCAGATCGCTGACCGGAAGCTGTACATTTTAACACAGCATCTGTAAACACCACATTTGGTATGTTTTTGATTAATTTTAAATTATGCAGTGAGGATGATGATGCTGCTTTTTATGCGATGACTAATTGCCTTTTACTCGTGCGGGCAAAATATGGCTATATTAGCAATTTATATCATTAATGTTTTTGCTGTGATTCCTAGAATACCAAGAAACCACTTGGTTAAAGGACAGCTTCATATTTTCCCTTCATATCTCATCTCTGGCATATTATTGGGCTTAGACGTCTTCATAGCAGAGTTTCATTAAACCCGGGCCAGTATGAGCCCAGATATATCCATCATGGTTAACTGTGGTCTGTGACAGAGACAATCCTTCTCAGCAGGACCACTGAGCCACACTGCAGCGTCACCTCCTGCAATGGAAACCTGTCACTGATGCCTGATTGATTGTCCAATTATTCAGTCACTGTCCAGTCCCTGATGGGATCAATTAGGCAACTGTCTGAAAAAATATATATAAATGGGAATATTTAATTTGGGAACACTGAATATTAATGTGAGAGAAATATTAGAGACGAGATAATGATTCTATTCTCAAATGTTTCTGTTTAGTCAAAGGGTTCATTTTTCCCCAACATGTAATTAGTTCTATATACTTGGTTGCCAGTTTGTAGCTAGCAATTTGAGACGACGTGACATGTTTATAACGGCCGTTATCGTGTTTTGGCATGAAAAGTGGGAATCCACCCAGGTGGTGGAGGGGTTGGATGCTTGAAAGGGTAATTAAGTAATTTCGGACTTTTTTCAAACTATATTGGCGAATAAGGTCGACATCGACAGATCTGTGGCACATCTGAAGGTTACATGGAATAGACAGACATTTTAAAGGCAGCTTAATAATGAAATGAATATAATGGCTAATTAGAGCAAAGATTCAGCAGAAATTTGTAATGAAGAGGTCATTGTTTTTTTCTTCTTGAGCTTGAGATGGAAAGTGTCTGAGCCCTTGAAAGATGTCAGTGATGGAGTCTAAAAGTGATCATGTCAGTTCTTGGCAAACAAATACCGTAACCAGATTTTCTTACTCAGTCTACGCAGTCTGAGTTTGCATAAGTGCTGGATGACTTATACCTGCTAACCTGCCCTACGTCACTTTGTGGTGAGCTTCAGCTGGGTGGTAGGGAGAAGGGAGGGAGGCGTGAGGAGAGAGGCGATGGTGAGGGGAGGTCAGCTCACTCTTCATTAGGCTGTAATTGAATTTCCGCAGCTTGTGCAGGAAGGATGTTCAGCCCTCGCTCTCCCTGCAGGGCGTGCTGGCTCGCTCCGGCTTCCCAACCTCACCGATAGTGTCAAGGTTAGCTCAGCTAATGGGCTACTTTCTCCACGGATTTCTCTGCTGAACATCTATCATACATGTCTGAACATGCAGACACACCGGTGGACAATCCACCATGTGATGCTGCTGAAATAGAGCAGAGCAGGAAACTAGAAACCCTGTTCAGTACTGCAGTAGACCACCTCTGGCCCTGATAACAGCTGACACATGTTGTGGCAGAAACTCAACAAGAGACCTGCAGTGTCCCAGTGTTAAAGCTGACCACACAGATTTAGAAGGACATTCATTCTTATCTCCCAAAAACGTTTATAGGTGGAAATCATCAACACAACAGCTGTTAGGAGTGTGGTTTTGTGTTCACGTCTTTCCTGTTTTAGTCTGTTCTTGGTTCTGTGTTTCTCTGTGTAGCCCTGTTTATTATTGCATTCATTCACATGTCCTAGTTTACTTGGTATCTGTATAGCTTTATTTGATCTTGTCATGTTTAGGGTTTTGTAGCTAAGTTTAGTCCTTAGTTCATTCGCATGTTTAAGTTTTCTTAGTATCTGTCTTGTTTCGTATTCTAGTTATGTCCTGCATTTTAATTAGTGTCTAATTCTGGTCTGTGTACTTCTGTATTATTTTGTCCATGTTTGCTGTGTGTTCTCTTTAATCTTAGTTCAGTCTGTTTTCCCTGTTAGTAGTAGTTTATTGGTATATTAGTGATCTGGATCAGTTATTTATAATATTCTGTTTCTTCCTGGTTATTAGTTTCCCTATGGCCTTATTGGTGTCTGTCTGTTTCCCCTGCTGTCTCTCTGCCTGTCTGTGTCACATTAGTCCTGATCCCCCTCACCTGTGTTGCTCCCGCCCCGCTCGTTAGTCCCTGTGTATATATGCCTGCTTGTGTCTTCAGTCTTGGTCACGTCCTTGCGTCTTGGTTCTCCCGTGCTCTGTTCTCTGTGTTTTTGGCTCTTACCTTTGGATAGTACTTTGTTCCTTGTTGGATTTAGACAGTTGGTTATGTTTCTGTTGGAATTACCTTTGTTTGTACTCTTGCCTCGAGCTTCCGTGGAAGCCTGTTTAAGTTAAGTTTTGAGTAAATACATTTTCTGAACTGCAGCACCTCTCGTATCGTCTGCATTTGGGTCCACGCCTCAGTCTGCACTCAGACCAGTTCATCAAAAACACACTTTACTGCCTAATTTTGATATTCTAGAATTTGTCCTATGGGTTATTTGATAGATGTAATGGAATTCAATGAAAGGAAAGATTCATGTTTTAGCATGTTTCAATGCAAAATTAACAAGTAGCATGACTTTCTTTGAAGGATGGATTCATGTTCATCCCAAAGAGGAGCCGTTTCGTCATTTTTGTGGCCAGGTCATTAAAACGCCTCATGGATCGGCATCTTTGCTTAATGTGATGCATTTCCTGTTGCAACCCAATTTTAGGACATTGCAGTTTGATTTGATTGAAAGGATGGAGGGGAGGCACACTGACATACATACTTATACAATGACTATTGGTTTGATTTTTACAGATTTTACTCTTGAAAGATCTCATCTTTCATCTTTGACATCACTTCACTTATCTCAAAGTGGTCTGAATTATCTCAGCACTCTTTATTATGCATTAAGCATTATGTAAAAGTTCCCGTCACTTCCTTAAGGTGTGTATGACGGACGTGGTCAAACCTGCTCTGCCACAATGTAAGCCTACTGCCCCAGCATTCATTTGTTGATCTACACGTAATCATGGACACAATGTGTTCCAAAATTGGTTGTCATGTCCGCTACCTCTGTGTTGTTGTGGTGGTAAGTGTCGTCTAGTGATTACAATACGACACCTACCACCACATAAATCTACCAAGATCCACCTCTCACATACAGTAGCACGTGTTTTGAAAAGTGCTCATGCGACTGGTCGTGGCTGACGTGTCGTTTCTTGACACCTGTCTGTTTTCTTTTCTTTGTGACTTTTTTTTTTTAGTCCTGAAATGACAATGAACAATTTATCGTTAGAATGAATGATAAATGGCTACATTTGTCCAAAGCGGTGTACAAGGTTTTTGCCATTCATACACATTAATGGCAGAGAGCTACCACGCAGGGTGCTGGCCAACCACTGGGAACAATTTGGGTTTCAGTGTCTTGCCCAAGGACAGTTTGACATGCGGACAGTCGCACCATCAAGCCAAAATGCAAAACAGTCCCTGTTCCAGCTTCTCAAATGTGATTCAGCCAGTCGTATATCATTGTAAAAGAATATCTTTGGGGTTTGTACTGTTGGCTGGAATTTCAAGACATCACTGTGGGCAATGGCAAGTTTATTTCTAAAGCACATTTCAGCCAAAAGGCAATTCAATAAAAGCAACATAGGGAAGTGTGAAAAAAGACATTATACAATTTTTTTTTTTATTAAATTAGAAAATAAAAACAGGTTAATTTACAGATAAACCTATTTGTTCATCCATAATTCTAATGGGTTACAAATAATCTGGCTTTTGCTTTTTTGATTTCCTATCTCTCACACCTGTCAAACATTGTACTATATTTTCTCTTATTCAAGAAGGTCAACGTGAGTCCAGATTGTTTGCGCTACAATCTTGGTAAAAGCAGTCAAAACAGCAGAGAAAAGTGTTCAGTTGTACTTGCACCACGACCCAGAAAGCAGAGAACTACACTAGAGACTTGACAGTAAAAGTTACAGTGTGGTGTAAAATATTAATCAAAGAATTAAACGGAAAATTAAAACAGGCAAGAACAGAATAAATAAATGGAAAATAAACAAACAATAAAATTAAAAAACAGATAATCAGGCTTTTCACCTTCCATCATTTTGTATTTATTTTCGGTTATTCTTTTAACCAAATTCTCCAGATTAACCAAAAAATAAGTGATAGATGTAGTATTGTGTGTTCCAACATTTTTGCACTTGTGCTCAAGACAATGAGTCTAGTATAGCATTTTGAGAGTTATTTCTTCAAATGCAAAGCAAGTGCTGAAATTGAGGATTTGTATGGATTTCTTTTTTTCTGCTCACTGAATGTGTCCAAAGCAGCAGTGAAACATATTTCAAAACTGTTGAACAGTTTTCCCTTTTATTCTTCTTCACCACGTTCTCCATCCATGTGGAGTTAAATGGTTGTCAACTCATTTTGCTTCCTCTAATAAAGCTGTGTTTTCAGGGGCTAATAGGCGGTGTTTTTACACGAGAGGCAGCGTGAAGCAGTGGAGCACGTTATCATGTTTTAGCGAGTGTTTATTTTTTTTCCTTCCTTTTTAATTGGAGTGTACTTTGGAGATGAGAGCTGTTCTCCGGGGAGGCTGACTTCATTAGCACCTGTAAGTGTCCAAGCATGTTAGCAGAAAGGCAGAGATTGAGTGAGTGATAAATGCATATTGGGAGAGTTGTCTTTATTAAATGCTTGTTACAAAATATTTTGGCTGTGATATCACAAACTGATTCAAAAGACACCTAATGTTCCACCTCCTCTGCCCAGGCAAAACTTGTGTGCCTCAATTAATGTAGTGCCCTGAAGTCATTTTCTCCCTGTTTTAAGGTTTAAGGTGTAATTTCCCACGTTTCAACACCTAGGACGAACACAGCTTCACAGAACGAGACATCCTCTTTGTTTTGTCTTGTTTCCATAAAGCGGTTATTTTTATTATTTCAGTTTAATTGAAGTTTAAATTGAGAATCGGATCCGCTCCCAGAGGAGCATCATTAGCATCTGTAATAGAGGAAGTAACTGGCATCCTGCCAGCTTAATGGGGGCAGTCTTGGAACCAAAACAATCATAATAGTCAGTTAACCATTAAGGCAAAAGAGAGGGGGAGGAAAAGGGAAAGAAATTTAGGAAATGAGAGACGGCCAATAACAAAAATGGTGGTTTGACTTGTTGTTAAGTTTTAATAGCTGGAGAGCAGAGATGCACCTAAAGGATGGTTGAATAGTGAATCAGGAAACATCAGATAAGATCCTACAGAGACTCTAAATGTACATACACATCAATGAGAGCTCATCAAAAGTGTCACCAATATCAAACCAAAAAAATGATAATCAACAAATGATTCACACCTGCATGATCGTTAGTTCCACATTGAGATCAGAGCCACATGTTGGGTCATTTATTATTCAGACATGGTTGTGGAAGGTTTTCAATACTTATATTTCTGTATGATACATCTGGAGCTCCTCTTAATAATAATGTACTTAAGAACATCATGATCATTTTCAACAACTTGACAGGTCTTCTCGTCATGGGGTCATGTGGATTACGAAACCTTAAAACGGGATCGTGGGCCAGAAAAGTCGTTAAAAGCTCTTTCTCTTTAAAGCAGAAACGGTGTCTGTGTGAAAACCTGAACAGGTCCGAGCTGACAGGCTGCAGTTCAGAGACTCTGACTCTCTCAAGGACTAACAATCCCCATGGGGATATTTTTACAGCGGCAGTACGAGAGCCGCTCGACAGGATGAGGCTTCGAAATTTAGAGTGAACACATCAGTGCTGCCGTGTTAACAGTGACTAACTGTGACTCTCCTCTCCTCTGCTGTTCCTGTCGTGCCTTTTTATGAAGTCAGTTTTGCCTCAACTGTCCTCTGTTGTATCAGTGCTTCTGCTTCATTTTACACTCCTTTTATTATGTTTCCATATCTTTTTTGCATGCAAATTGACAATTCTTAGATGCAGTGGGCTGGCTTTTAGGCAAATTCCTGCATTACCTTTCTGTTATGCATAACTGTAGATAGTTTGTCTTCCTTCTGCCAGGATCGGACTACATGACACTTTTGCCTCAGAGATGGCAACTGTGGAAACATTAGGTGACCACAGAGTTAGACACTCGTGCATGACCTGGCTGAGAGATAGATAGATTGGTAGACTACACGACTTGTGTGATAGGTGGTCAACAAAGTGCCAGGGACTGACTTTGCTGTTCCACCTTACAGCAAATCATCACGTATGGGATCACGGTTTTATGAATGAATGTAAAAGAAGAACTGACTTATGACTGATATTTTGAGGTACGTTGACTGTTAGTCAAAGATTTTTAAATCCTCGTTTTAATCTTAGTCTGTTTGTCCAAGAAACAAGCTCATCACCGTATTCCAGTTCATTCTCAGTTGAGATCAATGAACCTACAGATGTTCCTTGCTGTTGTTGATGAAGGAAGAAAGAAACTATGGTACAGTTTAATATTCCAAATCAGAAGTTTTAAAAGTTGACCTCAAGTGGTGCCCTGGTGACCCGCAACGTTCCTGGTTTGGGGTGCTTTGTTGCATGTCATTCCCCATCTCTCTGCTAATTCCTTTTATTGTCATTGCACAGACTAAAATTGTGTCAAACATGAACCCAACATTTGTGAGGTTAATTAGACTCTGAGCTTAACAGATTCAGGTTTTTTAATCGCTTCGAAATGGATCCAATCCTTCCAAAATTCTGGACCTGGTCTGAAACAGACGAGTGGAAAACCTAACTGAGACCAAGGTACATACATTCATTTTTATTTTCAGTCATAACCAGTTTCAAATAGACCAGAAATAATTGGAGTCGATCTAAAACACAGTTGACCCGAACAGACCCAGATAGAGAGAGAACCAACACTGGCAGCAGCAAGATGCTCCATCAATAAATAAGCAGCTGGGGTCAAAAACAGTTGCAATACATGTCATTTTTGTTTTCAGTTCACACACATCTTACACATTATCAGAACTGATCGTGAGTCTACTTGCATCCACTCAAGTACAAGATTGACACACAGACCTGAGACCAGTAGCAATGGGGAGAGGAGCTCTAGTCAGAACTCAACCCTATTGTTCTATTTAAATTTAATTGTTAAGATGAGCCGAACAATTTTGTCAAAACTGATTTAAATATTCATATTTATAACTGGGGTGCAGAGGTGAGGGCGGGGTGAGTTGAGCCAGTTTTTACATGAGGTGTCTTTAAAGTGAGGACATGACAGTAACTAAAACATGTTCATATATTTTAGGATGTGGGAATGATCAATCTGGATCTAAAATAAACTGTCTTCAAAATATGACTTTACAAAAAACAGTTGACTCTTGGCTCAACTTGCTGCCATATAAAGAGGTAAGTTGAGCCACATGGGGGTCGGTGACATCAATGTCATTTCATCGTGCAAACTCAAACGCCAGGTCCCAACATTCAATTGCACTTAGATAGTGAAACATTGCAGCTGTGTCTCCTGGTTGTTTCATATCAACGTATCGCTTTAAAGCCATCCTGTTTATCATCATGTCCCTTCCCACCTGATGAACGGACTTCCCATTTTTGTACCTCTCCCACTGCCCTGTCCAAACCCACAATAGGAGTTGAAGCCTGTCTGTGTTCCATTTATAGAAGCATGACATGATGGTTTCTGGTCTAAAATGCATAACTTCACATCATTTCGGTGATTCATAAGAATGCAATGTGAAATTACAGTAAAATATCTGGCTCAACTTCTCCCAGGTCTTGGGCTCAAATTACCCCGTCCCTGCCATTTTAACAAAATTGTGTCATCCAGCTGTTTAAGGGTAACGTAAGATTTTTTCAAACCTGTCTGTAATTGTTCTGACACAAGAACCAGGACTCCTTGAACATAAAAAAAAAAACACTTTGAACAGCAGAAAACTGTTTTTTGATCTTAAATGTGCTCATCACTAATTCCTTGGGCCTCTCTCCATCACAGGGTGAGTAAAATGATTAACTCTTCAAAAATGTGTCGTCACGTGACCAATTTTGTTTATGGCTGCCGAGAAACAAGGGGCGGCTCAACTTCCCCCACAGGCTCAAATCACCCCGCTCTCAAAATGCAACCTTCAAATGCAAATTTGCAGCAGAAATACAGCAGCCCTGATACAGATGTCAGTGTTGTGGTTCTATAGCAGTAGCATGCGTGCCTGTGCTGCAAATGCACGACAGCGCTTGAGGGCAGAGACATGAAATTGTCCATCCTCTCCTCTTGCTTATCAAAATGCTGCTTTCATCATTTTACGACGTGACGGCAAAGTGCACATCTGTTATACATCTCTTATCTTTGCCTCAGTAGCAATTTAAGCTGTGTGTATTTTGAATGAACGGGAGGATGAGCGGCAGGGGAGTCCTTTTACCCCCCCCACCCCCCAACTGCTTATATCATCACACACTCTCCCTCAGCATCTTTTTTTTCTTTTAATGACAATTGCAAAAAAAAAGCAGCTTCAAATGTTCCCATACTGGCACTCGGGGGGGGGGGAAGGGAGGATGTGTGATGGAGTTCACAGGAGCAGCCGAATATTTTGGAGAAATAAATTAGCAGCTTGGCTCTTTGGTGCTGTGCCAAGACTTCTGGGAAGTAATCCAGCACCTTGGAAAGCCAAAGATTTAGATGCCATATTGGATACACTGTAATTTGAGGTTAATTGAATTGAAAATCCCACCCCCCCGCCTCACCCAACAAAAAACTGCAGAAGGGAATGAAGAACAAGAAATATAGTGTGTATTGTATTTTTTAGTTTCATGCAGCTGGTTTCTGAACCAAATCAAACAGTGTGATAATGGAAAGTTGTCATCAAATGAATGTACTCCCCTTGTTGAATACTTATAGAGCACTGGTGGCCACAGTGCGCCGTGGCTTCTTCTTTACTTAGTTTAAGTGTTTGTGATTGAATTATAATTAATGGCTCAGAAGAAGATGCAATGCGTTCGTTCTGCAGTAACAGATGGAGGGCAGCGAATGTTCGGCTGTTGGTGTCTACGGAGGTGACCCGTGCATCGATGATGTCTGAGCCCTCATCATTTCCATTCTAATAATGACTAATGTGTTTGCAGACATCAGCCTGCTCTCGTTTGGGTGATTTATAGCTTCACCAATTTTCAGTAAACCAGAGGAGACGTATTCCAATTTATTCGTGTCAAATTTACCGTTCATAATTAGACGCCGTAACCTTTCTCGCTCCCCTCTCCTTCGCTGAATGTTTTGTACATGCAAGGCAAATGTTCATTGTTTAATCTCACTGGCTATCATTAGGAAGGTTATTTAAGAGTCATCCCATGCAGGGCAAAAGTTTAGCCTGAATCAATCTCCTAATGGTTAATAGCTAATGGGCTGATTTATTGCAGTATTATGAAGGTAAAGGCTCGCCCCTCAGAGCCTCTCAGCCTCTGTTTCAGTGTTGAAACCCTGCAGCACATATTAATTATGTGATGAGTCTAATATTAAGTAATTAGAGATTAGTCTTTTTATAGGTGACCTTTTATAGGTAATTAGGCAGGTTGATGTTGTAAGTTAAAACTGAAAATATCACTGTCACAGATAACACATGGAGGATGAAGTGTAAACTTTACATATATAAAGTAAAGCAATCGGATAGCTGCGCAAATGATCTATTCTTCACTAAATGAATAAACATTCAAATTACAACAGAGTACATCATTCAAAATATAGGCCAATACTCATCGGTTATTGTAATAAAATAAAGAATGGATTTTCCTACTAAATGAAGTATTGATCTGACGCCAAATACTGTTTGGGTGACATGAGGATAAATCATGAGACGATAAATTTGTCAACCACCAGAGATTATGCTGTACATTTTATACCGCGGTGACTCATCACTTCACACCTCTGGTTTTATTTGACCATTGTAGTGAATAAATGAACAGGGTCATTTTATAGCAATATTGGATTTTTTGTAAGATCTGTTATCAAAGTAATGAAGTATGTGTCTCATTGTATTTAATTTGCCGGGTTCGTCAAACCCAGACATTCTCATCGGGTTATTTTATCCATAAAAACTGTCTTAACTGAATGATAAACTAAATATAATGTTGCAAAAATACTTTAACCCTCCTATTTAGCATTTGCGGTATAAAAACATATTTTATAGCGTGCTGTAACTGTAACTCCTCAGCAACAGATAATGAATGTGTAGTAAAACTCATTTGTGATGATATGAAATGTTTTCATAGGAGCAGTTATAATTGCTGAATAGTGTGCATTAGTGAACACTTAATAATGGCCTTATATCAACATACAATTGCGTTATGGTGTGTTAAAAAAACATTTATTGAATGTTTAAATAGTTATGATAGAATAACAGAATATGGCTGATCTAATTACATTCTTGTGTCTTTTATTGATGCTGCAGTTTCTACAGTGTCCTCTGGTGTAGATGTAACCACCCTTAAATCAAAGCAAAACTCAGCTCTTTATCCTATTTCTTCTCAAATATGACACTATCCGTACTTTCTGACTGCGCTGTATGTTAATGTCACAGGCAGATTGGATTATTGCCTTGGTAAATAATCCATTACTTGGCTTTACGGCTAAACTTTTGGCTCTAACTTTAACACATGGACCACGGCTTCATTTGAGCCAGACCGTCAGTCAGGCTGCTTCCCAAATGGGGCTTTCAGGATTAGCAGAGGCCTGTGGGACATTTTTATAGACAACTCTCCTCACTCTGGTCTTGATTGCTACGCTCTTCTAATTTGGTTTGCTCTGCTTTAATAATGTCTGGTCAGATCTGGTCTTGCCCAAACACTCTGGTTTGAACTGGCTTGGCGGGTTTTGATGCTGTTTGACTTGAGGAGATGAGCTGTCATTCACTCAGGCTCATTGAAAAATAAATCACAGGAGAGAGGAAGGAAAGAAGGATGGAGGGAGATTGTGAGAGGGCAGAGAGACAGATTTGAAGGCCTGCTGGTTTCAGGTTTGTTGGTTTTGGCTGGTCCTGCTGTCTTCAATGTGTCAGCTGTCCCTTGGGATCAGGAGTTCCTCCCTAAGAGGCGGCGGCTTCAAAACAGAAGGACGAGTTGAATGAGGGAGGGAAGATGAAGAGTGGAACAAAGGAGGGGCAAAATGGAAAGCAAGGATGGAGCAGGAACAACAGCAGACTGCAGAGATAAAGACATCCTGCCTGCCACTTTATCCTGTAAAGGTTTGAAAGCACTGCTGCCTTCCCTCCATCCTCTCCTCTGATATTCAGAATCCAATTAGTGGTTGTGTTGGAGGTGGCGGTGGGGGGTTCCTCTGTGACAGTGGCCCTTTTTGTAAGAACTGCTATCAATGAGGAATACTGACAGAGGTAATTTTATTAACGTCTGGCCTGTCTGCCTGTATTCTACAAATAGTGGCCCTTTTTATCAGGCTTTACAAACTTTTCTTGTGTTAAAGTTCAGAGACAGATTCAGAAAAGATGAAGAAATAAAATACAATACATGACATTTCACTGAAGAACGGCCATAAAAGTTCATCTCTTTGAATCTGAATTGATTTACAGTATTACAGCTTCCATTCTACAAAAGGGTTGTTAGTTAGTGAAAATGTATGTGTGCAATCATGGGTCAAGAAGAACAATTTACCTGCATGACTCAGCGAAATAATAGATGGCCTGAAGGCATCAAAATATTGGCAACGGCATGTAGATGCAGCAGCCGTTAGCTCCTTCAAACTTTGCCACACTTTAGTTTTTCATCTCTTTTGTTTTTTGTTTTTTTTCCCCGGCTTTATTGCTGAAACATGACAGCGGCCCTTAGACAATCCACCGAGCCAGAGCCTCACGGGGGTGCAGTGATCGCCAGAGCAGAGGAAAAAGAGCCGGGACAGGAGCCATTCTGGCCGAGCTTACAGTTAGTTTCAGCTTTGAAAACACAGTGTCAGTACACAGACAGCGAATGTAACATGGCCATGACTCTGGCTCAATGGTTTTTTTTTGACCTGTCAGAACGGACTTGACGTTTGAGCAGAAAGATTTACAGGTTCCATTTAGGTGAGGATTGATTTCTGTCAAATGCCGCTCTGTGGACTGATTGATTAATACTTTCTTTCAGTTTTTTTTCTCTCTTTTGTATTTATTTATTTTTTTACCTTCTAGTATATTCCAGTATGTTTCATTTCGCTGACATTTTCCTCTGTCTTGAGATTTACTGAATCACTACAGCTTAAGAAAGACTCAAAATCAGTTTGATCTGAACTCTGTCACGTGTTGCATCAACACATGACTCAGTGACAATAAACATATTATTGGAGGATGCAATATATATCATTCCCTCATAGGGCATTATGAATTGTGTTCGATAAAATGTTGAGCATCACTGCAATTTAAGAAAAAACACTGTTTTGTTTTTTTGCCAAAATGCTTTATCACCACATGTTTGGAGGGGCTGATTAAATTTAATTTCATTCCTCACAGTTGTATTCTTTCTCTTTAGGGCAACATTCTGTCTCATGACATAAAGATATTTAAAAAAAAAAGGCTTTGAGTGCAGAAAAGTAAGTGAAAATATAAAAAATGTCCCAGTATGGGTGAGAGAGTGTTATTATGAAGATGCCTAAAGGGAAACATTTCCGTTTGGAGCAGGTGGCATATGCAGATGTCTTGTTTGATGATGACAGCTAATGGTTTAGTTTTAGTTTCTTTTCCTCAAGAGAGCTTAGGGAAGCTTCACATCAATACAATCATCAATATAATTTTATATTATTCACCATTCTGATTACTGCTGTCTCTGTCTCAATCTCTGCAGAGCACCTAAAGGTGGCACTAGAGGAGTACATGGTGCGCTTGCCGAAGGTTCGCATCCTTAGAACCAAGAAACGAGAGGGGCTGATCAGGACTCGGCTGCTTGGAGCTGCTGCCGCTAAAGGAGAAGTCATCACCTTCCTAGACTCCCACTGTGAGTCCAACGTCAACTGGCTGCCTCCGCTGCTGGGTGAGGAACAAACGCGCATAACTAAGTGCTCATGATGTAAAGCACTTTGAGCTGCATTTTATGTATGAAAGGTGCAATACAAATAAAGATGACGATGATTATTATTATTAACTCATCACCATTACATGCCTACACTCTCCCCTAATGTGAACCCAATCCTTATTCTAACCTCAACTCTATACCCAATTGCTACAGCTGACTGATACACCTATTAATCAAAAAAAAAAAAAAAAAAACATTCAGTGGTTCCCAAACTGGGAGCCAGGACCTCTCAAAATAAATCTGAAGGGTCGCAAGATGATTAACAGGATATGATAGAAAAAGAAAAAAGGTATATTGTAAAAAACAAAGCTCTGTGCAGAAGAAATTTTATATACTATTTTATATTTTTCTCTTCTTGTGAAGTACTGCAGTCTTCTACCTTACCAGAGCTGTAAAAACTATTACAATGAAACAGTCTGAGATTGGACCATTATGCTTTGGTTGAAGGTCTCCCAGCTCCCAGACATCTACAGTAAATAAGAGGACTTGCAGTAGATTGTATTTCTTGGCTATAGAGGTTCCATCTATCTACAACTTTTCTACAATATCTATTGTCATTACCTGCCTACCAACCCTTCTGCCTCCCTCTGTGTCTCTCAGACCGAATCGCCCAGAACAGGAAGACCATTGTGTGTCCTATGATAGATGTAATCGACCATGACAACTTTGGCTATGAGACGCAGGCAGGGGACGCCATGCGAGGGGCGTTTGACTGGGAAATGTACTACAAACGGATACCCATCCCTACAGAGCTGCAGAAGGACGACCCCAGTGAACCCTTTGAGTGAGTCCAGTTATTTTGAACAAATTTACATTTGTGACATCATTTTTTGCAGATTATCTGAGGACACAAACATGGTCCACAAGCACGCAAATGCAGGAGCTTTAAGCTGCAATTTCATACGCTGTTCCGTTCTGCGGTGTATCACCACCAGATCTTAACACAAGCACGAGCCGCTGTCTGAATGTTGAAGCTAGGGGCACAATAGCATTTAGAAAGAGAAAGCTGACCCCTTCTGTTTGGATTCAACCGACTGGTCTGATGAAGCTATAGCTGAACAGGGCTGGATTATGGATGTACTAAGAAGAACTGTGTGAAGAGGCATATTTATGACACTTTGCCACCTCTTGCAATTAACAAATTTACTGTGTCATGGAAACATTCTTCTTCACCTTCTTCTTCTCCTTCTTCTTCTTCTTCACCTTCTTCTTCATCATCTTCTTCATCTTCATCTTCTTCTTCACCTTCTTCTTCATCATCTTCTTCATCTTCATCTTCTTCTTCACCTTCTTCTTCATCTTCACCTTCTTCTTCATCACCTTCATCTTCATCTTCACCTTCATCTTCTTCACCTTCTTCTTCACCTTCTTCACTGAGGAAGTGTATATGTTTATTGTCAGAACGACCCTGTTTAATTATGAAGGCTGGCCAAAAATTGGATCTTATCATTTAGCAACTTTAATATTATTGTGAGATAGACATAAAAACATTATTGTTTTAAGCAGTTCTGTTGTTCAAAGTAATAATTTTAAGCAAATTTAATTGAAAAAGGAATACATTTGTTTTTGAGGTTTTAGGTTTTGGACTGTTGGCCAGATAAAATAAGGTATTTCATATTGTCACAATGGGATTTGGGGAAACTGTGGTGTTTCCACAATTAAGAATTATTGGTCAGCCCTCGTAGTGATACACCGTGCTGACTAAGAGGAGGGTTGTTAATAAAGTGATTAATGCCTGCTCTAAACCCAACAAAGCTGTTAATGGAGTAGCGCTAACTCTGGTTACTTCTAATTTAACCATAACATTCGTGGAGAATCCTGTTGCAAAATCCAAAGACAGTCCTGGAAACAGTCCAAGAAGTTGACCGGGACAATGTTTGATCATATTTTAATTGTCTGGTTGAATCAGATTGCTTGGTTGAAACTACTTGTTGTGTAATTTGTGACATTTTATAGACCAAAGGATGGATCACTTAATGGAAAAGGTAGTTAAGGTTAATTGATTGATGAAATTTAAATAATGAGCCTAGTTGCTTGTTTCAATTACATGCATAATTACCCTTTGGAAAGTTAATTTAATTTATACAAAGACATAATATATATTGTTATATGACATCTCCAGGTAAAAACTACTCCAGTGCAAACAGTACTGATGAGTGTTCGATACTAACAGGTAACCTTTCAGTAACAGTGGCCAGAATAAAGAAACTCTACCCAGAGACACACATTGCTATTTATAAGGCCAGATAACTGTGCATTGTGATGCCAGACAGTCCATTTGTGAGCCTTGAGGGATTAGTTAAGACAACTTTTCTCTATGCTTGGATGCCAAAGACTATTTGGGTGTCCTGGGAAATACAGTATGTATCATCAGGCAGGGTGGCTGTGTTGCAGGAAGATAAGAGACTAAAGAAGAAGAAATGAGCTACAGAACAATCAGAATCAATCCTCATTCCGTGAATTAGTCTGCTCTTCTTGCCCAATGAAATGACCTTCATCAGTGCAAATCCAATTTGAGTCGCAAAGATTTTCATTTTCATTCTGATTGACATTGCCGCAGCGGAGAATGAGGCACAGTAGGACAGCAAAATCCATCTTGGAGGTGTGTGTGTGTGTCGGTGGGTGGACGGATGGTACAATTGTCACTGTCTCTTTTGTCCATCACACCTCTCTCTCACTCTCACTCTCTCACTCTCTCAGACTTCATTGTAAGCTCAGGCCTTGGCTCTCTCTTTCCTCAAGGTCAATAGACTGAAATAGAGAATGGCAACTTGAGCAGTTCTAATTAAATCCAAATTGTGAGTTGGAATATTCATGGCCCATTGAGTTAAATCTTTATTCCTCCAGGGGACTGACACTTGACAGTGTTTTGTCCAGCTGAGAAACTGATACATTCTCCCGGCAGATGTCGTCAACTTTGGCAAAGTGAAATAGTCTATAATTGGCAAAATCATTAGCAAAGAGATGATTTAAATCAGAAACTGTTAATCAAAGAATAACTGAAGAAGAGCCAGACATTAAATCTCAGTTTTCAGTGTTTGACAGTTTGTTATTGATTCTTTAGACAGATTTGTTTTACTTAACAAACAGTGCAGTACAATGTATATCGAAATATACCAAATATAATACCGTATATAGCCTACAGTAAGCTGCTCACTAGCTGAAAACAGAAGTCTGTGTGCAAATCCAATTTGCCACTGTGTTTTCAAAGTGATTGCCTTTTTGAAAATATAAAATGTAACATCAAAATGGATGACAAGGTAATTAGAGCCATTCAGAGCTGCACCATTCTCTCTTTACCTTTCTTTGAAATACTACAAGAATAGATGTGAAAGACTTAACTGCGCATATTTGTTGCCACCATCATGCAGGTCGATACTGACCTTGTACCTCATAGTGTGTGAGAACATGTAATGAAAAGGAGTCTCAGATAGTCTGCCAGTACAGAATTTATATGTATGTGTGTTTGTGTTTAGTGTCATATCAGTTATGTCATTTTAGATCTGAAAAACCTCAGAACTAAAGCCATTTTAGCGGCTCCTTGAGACTGTACTAGGGCATTTGAGCTAAATGCCAATATCAGCATGCAAACATGATAATATTTAGCAGATTTAATGTTGACTCGCACTGCTAGAGTGACTAAAATGTTTTGAAATGCCTACCTGTTAGCCGGTCGACATGCATAAAGTCAGTGACTTAGGTTTAGGGACTAACATTTCTGATGGTTGTGGTAAGGGTAGGGGCTTCGGGGGCTGTCAACACCTTTATCACAAACGTACGTTTTGTCACTTTTTCTGAAAGCGTTGGTATTGGACGCCCTGCGTTGAGAACGGGCTCGTCTTACCTACAGTCCAGCACGGTGGTGGGAGTGTCCTGGTCTGGGGCTGCATGAGTGCTGCCAGCACTGTGGAGCCGCAGTTCATTGAGGGAACCATGAATGCCAACATGTACAAGCAAGATCCCCTCCCTTCAAACACTGGGCCGCAGGGCAGTATTCCAACATGATAACGACCCCAAACACACCTCCAAGACGACCGCTGCCTCGCTAAAGAAGCTGAGGGTAAAGGTGACGGACTGGCCGAGCATGTCTGCAGACCTGAACCCTACTGAGCATCTGTGGGGCTTCTCAAACAGAAGGTGGAGGAGCGCAAGGTCTCTAACATCCACCAGCTCTCTGATGTCATGCTGTCATGGAGGAGTGGAAGAGGACTCCGGTGTCGACCTGTGAAGCTCTGGTGAACTCCATGCCCAAGAGGGTTAAGGCAGTGCTGGAAAATTATGGTGGCCAAACAAAATATTGACACTTTGGGCCCAATTTGGATATTTTCACTTAGGAGTGTTCTCACTTTTGTTGCCAGTAGTTTACACATTAATGGCTGTTTGATGTGTTATTTTGAGGGGACAGCAAATTTACACTGTTATACCAGCTGCACACTCACTACTTTACACTATAGCAAAGTGTCATTTCTTCAGTGTTGTCACATGAAAAGATATAATCAAGTATTTACAAAAATGTGAGGGGTGTACTCACTTTTGTGAGATACCGTAAATGGTATAATCATATAAGAATAAATTCAATTAAATGCCCTCCAGCAAAAAAGTCAAATTTGTTTCTGAACATCTGCTAAACAAGTAGTTGCTAAGCAACACAGCAGCCGCAGTGTGAGTGGTGTCTTTGGGTCAACGCATTTCCATTTTAAATGAAGTGCTGTGCAGCTACAGGTGTGTTCCTCTGTTTTTCAACAGTGGTGCAGTGTTGGACAGAAAAGAGAAAGATAACTAGTACTATTTCTTTGGTAATCCAGTGAGCCTTCAACAAAGTGCTATGAATGTTCACATGTGTGCTGAGCATTGATTATTTACGTGCATATTCCTCTACCAGCATGCTGGCCAAACTAATTTGTAGTCTGCTGTTACCAAATGATAAATATATCAGCTGAACACAATCAAATTAGGCTGAGGCTATTGATTATTTTCATTAGTGAGTATTGAATTCAGATGATACATTAAGGAAGTACATAAGAATTAGTATTTTCAAGGACACAAGTTAATATGAAGGGAATTCATTGTGCCAGGTATCATTGAAAATAAACAATTCTGTGGTTTGTGTACAAAAAAATCAAAATATTAATCAATATTATTATTTAAAAGTAATATTGACATTATTTTTTGCCCTGTTAGATGTGGTAGCTAAGCTCGCAAGGCTTGCCAAAGCTAATTACAGCCCTTCAGCTGCGCTGCTGTGTTCAATAACAACAGCAACTTTCAAATTTAAATTCTGATGTCTTGTTGGGGCCTTTCTTTCACTTCAAACCCAGTGTCAGCTCCTGGTGTGACAGTGATTAATGTCCGGGCAGTCATCCGCTGTGTAAAAGCTCTGCAGATTTTAAATGCCTCATAATAATAATAATCTAAAATGTTTTGCTATTCCAATTACATAACTTCCTCAAGTAATTGCATCTGACAAATCTAATATTTGTTGGTTTGCGAAACAATGTTTTTTGGCAAGCATTTGTAGCTGAACATGCCTCTGGCTGTTATTCTAAGTCTTGTGTTTAAATATCAGTAGCTTCATCTGAGTAGTGACATATCAGTGTTGTCTGTCCTTAAGCCAGTGTGTTTCATTCCACACAGCTCCAGGGAGGTGAAGTGTGTTTGTGTTTTCTCCCTCTGGCAAACGAGAGCTAACAATCTCCACCCCACAAATCAGTGCCCACACAGTGTCCAATCTCTCTTTGCTAAGCTCACACACTCCAGTGACCATACAGCAGTATGCAATCACTACACTTTCTGCTGTCAAACACACACACACACACACACACATACAGAACACACCATCCCTTTGTTCCCCTGCAGCCACCGTTGTTGACCCTTTGTCTCCTGATGAAAGTCTGCATTTTATTCAGGGCTTCTCCTGGGAAGAAAGTATGTGTGTGTCGGCTTTGTGTTTTCTTGAGCTTTCTTCCTCCAGCATACACCAGTTACCAGTCACGGACAATGAACTGCTCAGACACACTGTCACCCAGTCAGGCAAATCGAGTCAGTCAGTGTGACAAACATATTTAAAGAGTTGGAGGGCAAAGTTTGTTCCTCCCGTGTCTCTACTCAATCAAGCTTTGTCAAGCCTGGATCACAGTTTTCTACAGGTTAAAAATCTACACTTTATTGGAGTGACAAGATAAATGCAGTGCAGTCATAACGTATTAGAACAGTGAACTGCCTGGAAGGAGGTCTCAGAAAGCTGTCCACCATATTGTCCAAACAATGGGATGCAGGGAAAGAAAGGTGTGATGTCAGAGACTTAATGTGTGATTATTTGAGGGCTCACTCATGTTTACTTACAGTACTTCCTGACTTAATGAAATTGTAACATCATCCCTGTAATGATGAAATGTAAAGCAAATGTTCTGCTTTATTTCGCATTATTTCTCAGTTTTTGCGCTCAAAATTTCAAATAATCGTCCATCCATCCATCTTCATCCGCTTATCCGGGGTCGGGTCGCGGGGGCAGCAGCTCCAGCAGGGGACCCCAAACTTCTCTTTCCCGAGCCACATTAACCAGCTCTGACTGGGGGATCCCGAGGCGTTCCCAGGCCAGTGTGGAGATATAATCTCTTCACCTAGTCCTGGGTCTTCCCCGAGGCCTCCTCCCAGCTGGACGTGCCTGGAACACCTCCCTAGGGAGGCGTCCAGGAGGCATCCTTACCAGATGCCCAAACCACCTCAACTGGCTCCTTTCAACGCAAAGGAGCAGCGGCTCTACTCTGAGCTCCTCGCGGATGGTCGAGCTTCTCACCCTATCTGTAAGGGAGACACCTGCCACCCGCCTGAGGAAACCCAGGAAACCCTTTGCCTTACGGTTCAGCTCTCTTTTCGTCACAACGGTGCGGTAAAGCGAGTGCAATACCGTCCCCCGCTGCTCCGATTCTCCGGCCAATCTCCTGCTCCAGTCTCCCCTCACTCGTGAACAAGACCCCGAGGTACTTGAACTCCTTCACTTGGGGTAAGGACTCATTCCCTACTTGGAGTTGGCAC